>NW_005434318.1:0-6578 GCF_000315625.1 Guillardia theta CCMP2712
CCGTCCTCGCAAGCGATCGCACTGCAGTTGCGACATGTCGTGTCTGACGTCCCGTTACACGAAATGCTTTCAAATTGATTATCTGAACAACTTTGAGCAAGACGTACATCGACCTGCAGCAAGACCTAAGCCGAAAAAAAACCCCAAAACTATACAAGTACCACTGATAACAAACCCATGTGGACACAACGAAAAAACGAGCAGCTCGTCCCGCTATACCCCTCGTAGCAGTCGCACTCCCCCGTCTAGCCCCGTTTGCACCGCCCGTTCCCGCTGCAGTTCTTGAGCATGTCGCACTCCTCCGTGCAGCTCGCTCCGTACGAGTTCCTCCCGCACACTCCTCCTCCCCCTCCTCCTCCCCCGCCCGTCCCCTCTGAGCAGCTCGTCCCGCTATACCCCTCGTAGCAGTCGCACTCCCCCGTCTGCCCGTTGCACCGCCCGTTCCCGCTGCAGTTCTTGAGCATGTCGCACTCCTCCGTGCAGCTCGCTCCGTACGAGTTCCTCCCGCACACTCCTCCTCCCCCTCCTCCGCCCCCGCCCGTCCCCTCTGAGCAGCTCGTCCCGCTATACCCCTCGTAGCAGTCGCACTCCCCCGTCTGCCCGTTGCACCGCCCGTTCCCGCTGCAGTTCTTGAGCATGTCGCACTCCTCCGTGCAGCTCGCTCCGTACGAGTTCCTCCCGCTCCTCCTCCTCCTCCTCCTCCGCCCCCGCCCGTCCCCTCTGAGCAGCTCGTCCCGCTATACCCCTCGTAGCAGTCGCACTCCCCTCGTCTGCCCTCTGAGAGCAGCTCGTCCCGCTATACCCCTCGTAGCAGTCGCACTCCCCCGTCTGCCCGTTGCACCGGCCGTTCCCGCTGCAGTTCTTGAGCAAGTCGCAGATCAAATTACAGCCAGTTGCATATTGGTTTCTTGCGCAGATTGACTGTGGGAGGGCTTTGGATGTATTGAATGTCATGTTGAATTGAATGGTAATTGTCGTGTTAGTTCTTGGATACAAATTTTGTTCTGTCACATTGCTGGCCTAAGATAGAGTATTTTCAAAAATCAAAGTTGTTGTGAAAGGATTGGAAAGATTTTACCTGGTTGAGGTTGAAGATTCCGAGAAGCAGCAAGATGGCGAAGGAGATTCTCAGTCTGAGAGGATTCCTGCGTTGGATGGGATTAGTACATTTGTATCTCAGCAGCTGTGAGAAACAGAGTGTTCAACCACACTGAGGAAACTGATTTTTCGGTTCCGAACCTTACTAGCACCGGGACAGCACAGAACAAAACCGCAAAGATAGAGCAAGCAGCATGTTCGCTCACCATATAATCCTTCGATGTTCGTTGATTCCTCGCCTCCGCCCTCTCTGCCGCTGGTCCCGCCCAATATCTCGCATACCCCCTTGCATTGCGCGCCCACTTATCTATCAACTTCCAAGGAAGTTAAAAATATTTTTGCTTGAATCTATTGAGATTACACTTATTTTTAACCCAAAACTTTCTAAATAGCATACCTCAATGTAAATTATGTATAATTCGCCCTAATTTAACCGTTTTACTTGTAATTTAGCAACTTTGTCCCCCACGGTGACTACACAGTACTGCAAAATAAACACATTCCACTTAAAATTAACTAAACTGTCTTGCGCCTGCCCCTATCTTCCGTTGTCATCATCCCTCATGCCGCCGGGCCGACCCGGCAGCGGGCGGGCCTACTAGACTCACGGCCGGGTGCAACCGTCCGACTCGGTGAGTCACACGGGGCCGAGGTGACGGAGCACAAGTGCTCAAGACCGAGTTTAATGCACACGAAACCAGAATTGAGGAGCATATGACAGATAGACGGTATGCTAGGACATAAAACCCAAGCCGCATCCAGACATGAGAGGACCTTAGCAAGACGGCTAGGAAAGCCCCCTCTTCGTCACACATGCTACATGGCCGCCTTGAAACACGTAAGTCGTCTTGGTTTACAGGAGAGTTTTTGTTAACTCGGCGCTATCTGACTGGCACGGCTGGCATACGATCCATCACGAGGCCTGGTGGAGTCAGTCCACAGCGATAGGGCCGCCCCGCTGGCTGCACTGCTTGTGTACTGCTTCAGCACTGCGGCACAGGTAGGCCGCGTAGTAGCGGCTACCGCAGGCCCGGACAGCGCCAGTCCGGCTCGGAGGACACTCAGGGACTTGAATCATGCAGAGATGTCTCGGATCCTTCCTCTCCATGTCTACTAAACAAGAAGTTAAAAGGTCCAAGGTAACCTTGAGTCAGAGCCTGGTGGTCAAACGTGGCCAGAGGCAATCAAACAAACTGAAAACTACTCCAGCTCATCACTCTGCTGGTTGATTTGACTCAAAGGCTTGACTCTCATTCGACTCCCGCGCCTCGGACTCCTTGTCATGCTTCCACTGACAGACTCTTCCCCTCCCCTCCCCTCTCCTCTCCTCCCCTTCTCGTCTCCTTCCTCCCCTCCCCTCTCGTCTCCTTCCGCTCTCCTCTCGTTTATCTACTCCCTCCGCTTTTCCTCCCTTCCCTTCCCTCCCTTCTTTATCTTCCCATTGTGCACCTTTGCCAGTTCATCCTGCAAGTCCGCTGATGCCTGCAGCACTGAAAGTCAAGCGCGGACAGGAGCGAAGGAGAAGCCAACTTTGACACTTCAGCCTTGAGCGACGAGATCGTCTGCAGTGCAAGAGCTCAGCTACTCACAGCTCCTGCCTCTCCTCTGCTCTCCTCTCCTCTCCTCTCCTCTCCTCTCCTCTCCTCTCCTCTCCTCTCCTCTCCTCTCCTCTCCTCTCCTCTCCTCTCCTCTCCTCTCCTCTCCTCTCCTCTCCTCTCCTCTCCCCCTACCGAGTTGAATTGTGCGTTGCGAGAGCAGGAAGTCTTGCTGATTCTGTCGTTCTCTTGCTGCGAGAGCGGTAGTCAGCTCCGACTTCGATGCCGAGATCCTCCACCTCCAGTTCCTTCACGGCCGCTGTCAAGCTCTCCACCTGCTCTTCCAGCTCTTTGACGCGATCCTACTAGGAGTCAGAGCGGCTCGACGGCTTTTCAGCTTTGCCTTCATGTGATCCTCCTTCTTTGCCCAACTCGCCCGCGATGCAGAGAGCTCCTGGTCCTGCTTCTTCATCAGAGCTGTGAGCTCCTTTTCATGCGCAGCCTCCATCTGCATCAACGGTTGACAGATGTCGTCACGCCTCATCCCTTGACCTCGGCCTTGTTGTCTGCTGCTTCTTTCCTGATATGCCGCAACTTCTCTTCCACTGTGGAGCAGGAGCGTGAGAGACATCGAGGGGCAGGAGACTGTCACATGTCACAAGCTGATCTCTCATATTCTCGCATTCTATCTCCGTCGAGGCATAATGTTCCTTGAGGCTCGAGATCTCAACGATGCCGTCACGTCTCAGTCTTGCATGCAAGATTCACCTGTGTGCTCAGCGTTGCAACTTTCCTTTTCTCGATGGCGAATGCCTCCTGATAGAGCAGTTCAGTCCCATCCACGTACTCAGGGTACCACGATACCTCAGCGCGCATGGCGCGGAGCTTCTCCTTGTCAATCGACTATAGCCGACAGAAGTGGATTGTCGTGCTCGTTATGTTTTAGTAAACGCAGCAGTGATTGCTCTGGTGCTCTCCCACATTCCTGAAGGTTGTGTATACAACACATCTTTCTTTATTCACATTTTTTATGTTAATGCTTGTTGTTGCAGATAATTTTATACAACTAGTTTTTGGTTGGGAAGGCGTTGGATTGTGTTCGTATCTATTAATCAATTTTTGGGCGACTGGAGATCAACCTATGTCTGCCCTTGCGGGGTTCTCAGGTGAAAACTCAGCTGGAAGGGAGTTGGATTGATTGTGACGCAGGCTGACATGGACAGAGCCTCTTTCGTACAGATCGGGCTTGTGCCGGTCTGACATACAAGGACGAATGGGAACTGCACAACGAGCAACGAAGAACCTCACAAACTCTAGACATTCATTACATCGCCTTATAAGCGTCATTACCTCACTACGAGATATTACGAGCTGAGAAAGGATACATTTCATCATCCGAATCTGTATGGCCCTCTGCCGTCGCTCTTCCCGCTCGGTTCTCACTCGTCAAAGCTTCAACAGTCTGAGCGTCTTCCGTGCCCTCGATGGTCTCAGCTGCGCTCTGTCCTACCTGCTGCGACTCTTCGCTCTTGACATCCGGGTTTACAGGAGGGATGGAGAAGGCAACCGTTGTGACAGTGGAGGTGTAGATAGCCTCCTGCACTTGGGCGTTGGCGCCTCCAGCACGATGGCACGTCCAGCAGCGAGCTTTCGGTCCTCGCCTGCAGTATGTACAAGCAAAGCACATGCACATCGTTCCCGCTATGCAAGGAAGGACACAGATCAAGACCACATTGATAGACGAACTGATCTTTCCTTCTGCTGTTGGTGGAAGGGGCGTGGTGGACAGCGGCAAGGTGGTCTCCTGTGGCGCGTAGGATAGCTTGGTTGTAGCTGCTTCAGTTGTCCCATCGACATACGGGCCAGACGTCGAAGCAGTTTGAGAACCTCCAACAAGGTACACGGACACTGAAGGATATTCCAAGATCTGCACATTCTGAAGCCCTTGTCCTCTCAGAGCCTCTAGAAGCTTCTCTGACCCCAGGTTAGATTGCACGCTCTTCCATTCCGCGTTCAGCTCAAGGAAGACTTGATAGCCCACATCGTACTCTACAGCCAGTGCCCGACGAGCTCCATGCACCTCCCGTATGTACGTGATGTTCACGCTACTGCTGTTAACCCCTGCTGCTGCCGCCAACCCCAATATGAACTTTCCTCTCATAGTCTCATTCAGGCTGCTCCCCACCCGCACTGCTCCTGTCAGCACGAGCAACTTCGTCCCAGTTGCTGTCCCGTCAGCCGTGTCGATGCACACAGCGTCTTGCGACGCCGAGTTCTCCCCACAGCTCACGAGCTGGCGCTGGTTTGCTCCACACCTCGTGCATGCGACACAGCTACCTCTGCCTCCCCCGCCGCACGCTGATCTGCGGTAGTCTTGGTTGCAGTACAGCTGAGAGCAGGCGGCGCATCGTCGGTTCGCGGAGGGCGAGCAGTCCGTCAGCATGTACTCGCTCTGCGTGCACGTGGAACACGTCAGGCACTCTCCCCGGGACCCGTTGCCGCAGCCAGACAAGTACTGTCCTCCAGTGCAGTTCTTGCTCATCAACTCACAGTCGTACGTCTGAAACTCGCCGACCGCTATCACTGTTACACCTTGGAACGTGGCCGGCTGCTGGGCTAGCCTCCTTCGAGCCCCTGGTACTCCGACCGAGCATCGACAAGTCACCGTTCCAGCCGTCAGGTCCACCCCTTCTACACTGCACCCGCTGTCTTCAAACCCTCCGTTGCTCCACCACACACATCTCGCCACCAGCACAGACTGTGACGCAGTCACGACGGCCGTCCGGCTCACCGGCATCACGATCGAGACTTGAGATATCGGGTTGCTCACTGACATGGAAACTCCTACCAGCGGTGTGAGTGGAGTGGATCCGTTCACTGGACCGCTCACAGCTCCGTACATGTGAGCTCCTACTGTTACTCGCCCCGTCACTCCCGTCTGACCAGACGAGTATCGAAACGAGGCGTTCTTCGCCTGAAACATGCCCATCAACCCTGGAGGCACATCCAATATGCTCTTGCCTCCCACAACCCCCTCCACGTTGTCGGCAACCAATCGATGTGACGAGTACTGCTGTACGTACTGCACGCTTTGACCTGTTGCAAGGCTGACTGAGAAACCCTCCGTCACCGCAGCCGTGTTTGACGTCACCCGGTCTAGGATGGGACCGTCCGTGTATGACCCGGTCTCCATCCATTTCATGGCGACACCGAAGATTTTCAACACATGCAGCATGATCCCTTCCACTGTCTCCCCGGCATAGCGCTGCAACAGACCATCCACCTGCTCGACGATCTGCGAAACCGATGTGTTGCTCTGCAAGCCCAGCTCGCTCCCTACGCTCTCAAGAGTGCTCAGCGCATCGGACATGAAGTCCGTAGTGGCCGGATACGATCCGTACGTGGGCTTCAGCAGCGACAGCATGTACATAATCAGCGTACGAGAATGAGACAAGTCCGTCACATTTGCATTCAGTTGAGCCACAAGCTCCAGTGATACCGAAGTGATAAGCTGGTTGAGTCCTGCTACGTTCTGCGTCTGCGCCTTCTCGCTCATGTCCTGCGTCACGCTGGACCAGTCACTCGCTGCTTGTAACAGCCTTCTCCCCGTCGTCACAGTCTTGACGGTATCCTGCATGACGGACGTGAAGGCGCCTCTGCCGTCCGACACAATCGCGTTCATCTGGATGGCACTGCTTGACGGAAGCCGCATGATCAGGTAGGGCAGCGTCGTGGGCTGAAACCACTTGGTGATTGTCTCCCCGTCCTGCACGTAGGAGAACCCGAACTCGTACGTCAGAGGCGTGTCTGGGTCTATCCAGTTCGCGCAAGTAACGACGAACTCGTCCAGCAGCGGCCTACCTTGCTTCGTGCAGCTCCCAGAGTCTGACACCAGGCAGGCATAGCATGTCCCTCCCTGAGGAGGAGTGTTGACCAAGAAGCTCG
>NW_005434318.1:6750-14315 GCF_000315625.1 Guillardia theta CCMP2712
GACATACAGAGCTGAAGGATAAGGACAAGAAGCCTCGTACACGAGTTTGTCTCCCTGGTTGACGATGCCCATGGCACCATCGTACGTCTGTACGTTTGACGTCAGCATCACCGCCGGCACGAAAGCTTTCGTGACTTGCACGCGCTTCGAGGCCGTTGAAGGAGTCTTGTCTCCCTTTGGACACTACCAGCGAGAACGTGTAGAAGAGCTCTCCGGTGTCCGTCAGCGACCCTCCCGGGACGACGAGCTGGGCCCCACTGGGAAGCTCAAGCAGTTGCTGATTCTTGTTCAAGCACGGCATTGAGAAGGTTCCATCCGAGAAATAGCAACTCCAGTCGTAGGTCAGCCCCTGGTCAACGCCTTTCTTCACGTCAAAGTCTCTTGAGCTGCTTGCATCCAACCGGAGCTCCGAAACCTCCGACATCTGGATCAGATCGCCGCCAGCTATCGCACCCATCAGCGGCAGGTTCCCTATTGTAAGAGTGAAGCTCGCCGTCGTAGAAACCGAGCTGTCTCCCTGCAGGCTTACGCTGACGTCAAACGTGTACGTGTTCCCAGCTTGTAGCTCATACTTGGGTATCCAGAGCTGCGACGTGCTGCTTGGGACGTAGCTCGTAGACACGGCAACGCCGGAAGATTGCGACCACTGAAAGATCATGTCGTTCTTTGCTACTGGGCATGACGAGAACACAGCGGTTGCAGTGATAGTGACATCCTGATCTACAAACGTTGATAAGGGTGACTGAGGCGTGAAGACAACAGTAGGGGAAGGGAAGGCTTTCTTGGTTATCGACGTCACCGCCTCCTTGCTTGAGAAACCCAAGAAGTCCTTCACTGTCACTCCGATCGTGTATGTCTTCCCCGTCGAAGCCATCTCAGCCACTCCAGCTTCAAATTGTATGATGCTCGTGCTTGGCAGCAAGCTTGCAAGGAATGTGTTCAGCCCATCGTCGTTAAGACACCGCCACGTGTAGCTCAGCTGTCGAGCGCTCTTAGCAAGGGCTCGCACTGTGAGAGGCGAGCAAGGGTCCACCTCTTGTGGGGCGCTGATCTGCACCGAGGGGTACAGAGGAGAAAGAGGTTTCTCGACCCTGACAGCAGCAAGCATGGGCATCGAGACTTGATTTACAGACCGGATGCCTCTGACGGTGATGAGCGAGCTTGGCAAGACGGTGGCGCCGGGGGAGAGGAAGATGTTGAAAGCTTGATCTGTGGTCCACACGCATCTCGGTGCCGTCTGGCCGAGCAGACCCGCCTCGCTCCCCACGAAGCCATCGCACGAGGAGCCCGACGCCTGCATAAGGGACCGCCCGTCGGTTGCTTGATCCAGAGTCACGGTGATGAAGGCTGCGGTTGAGTCGAAGCTTGCTCGCGTCACCTTCGGGCTGGCCCAATACACAAAATCTGTGCGAGCAACGATCGATGGGTCAGACCTCATGGTCGCTTGAAATGTCACCGTCGACGACCCAGCCGATACTGTGCAAGCTGAGCATGTGTACTCGGGGGGGTTGACAGAGATGATGATCATTGTAGTGTTGCATGAGACAACTGTAAAGTCTGCACGCAGTGAGCCTATCATGATGACGAGCTGGTCTTGAGCCGCGCTCCTGGTGGTGAGAGGAATGTTCTTGATAGACGCTATCAGCGGCGACGGATTCGTCACAGACGCTACGCATGACCTGGACACGCACTTGAGCTCCCTCCTGTCATCGACCACCTGCATCTGGAAGGCCACCGTCCAGCTCAACATCGAGCTTTCACTCGTTCGAAGAGACACAGTACAGGCAATGCTGCCGATCCCTTGAATCGCCGGGATCTTCGTTTGGAATATCGCGCTGTGAGCGTCAACCACCGTCACCGAACGAAGTCCGCTGCTCGCGTCCACCACGCCTTCATCGCTTCCGAAGGTCACAACAAACCCAGCTGACCCTACAAATGTTCCATCCTTGGCGATGCTGACCGCTATCCAGTCTTCGATGTTTTCTACAGCCACTTCAACGATGTTGCCGTTCGACTGCTGGAGGTCTGACCAAGTCACGTACCCTGTCTGCGGAGACTTGCCGTTCCCGCACACGCCATTCACGATACACATGCTCCCGGGATTGCACGTCCTACAGAAGCGCACGAGCTTCACGGCTGGAGTTGGCTTGTAATACGTGAAAGACGTCGAGGCTTCTCTGATGAAGCCTCTCAGCGCTCCTGTGTTCACCTGCCGTACACTGACGCTTGTTTGGCCCGAGTTCATGCCTCCCAGCACAGCAGATGCCGGAGGTACGACGATCTGCATCTCTGTGTAGGCACTTGTACTTGTCAGCCGCACAATCCCACAGTACAAGCTGCAGGACGGCAGCACACACTGGCATTCGACGCTCCCGAACTTCAACGACACCTCTGCTGGAGACTTTACGATGGGGAAGTTGACGATGGTAAGGGTTGTCATGTATGCTTGGTCTCCCACTAGGCTCGGGTACGTCCTACCCTGTGACGTCGCCACGTTGGGTACAAGGCTTGAGATCGCAGGTCTGTTCACGTAGTCGAAGTAGAACTTTGCCGATGAGAGGTCATAACCATTCCCTACTACCCCTATCGCACTTCCAATGCTTTGAGCTGCCGGTGCAACATACGACAAGTAAACATAGTTCCAGGGCGAGGAGTACTGACGTAGAGTCCATCCTACTATCTGCGTGCTCTGCACGGAAACACTCAAGTTGCCAGGTGAGGGCAGCAGCCCCCAGGCTGACACGTTCATCTGGATGCCTCCGTCTACCGGACAATCGACTGGATCCACTTGAGCTTGCGGAATCAGATACGCGAAGTCATTATATTGCACCTTCTTGGTGCCGTTAGCGATCTCAACGCTGCAAGCACCTGGTAGAAACGAGGGAGGGACAACAAAGCTGAGCTGAAGCAGTCCGTTGACAACACCGAGCACTACGCTAGCAGGACTCGAAGAAACCGATCTCACGGTGAAGGTGATATTGATCCCTGCTTGCTCAGCCGTGCATTGCGAAGAGGCACATGGAGGCATAAAGTTCTCAACCAAGATACTGGCCCTGGAAGATTGAGCTTGGCAGCTGACACTGCTTGGCTGCTTGCAGATGTACTGCGAAGAAGGTTGGAAGAGCCTAATCTTGGGAGCATTGCTCGCAACGTACTGAAAGTCAAAGGAAACCGTCTTGTACTGATACGTGACAGTGACCTGCGCTATCCCTACGTATCCCTGTAATGCTGGCATCAGGATATCTACGTCATGCACTGCACACTCCGGATACAAGCAGCTTGGGTTCTTTAGACTGATGCTCACTACACTGACCATCTTGACTTCATTCTGTGTGGTGTGCAGGCTGACATTCAGCTCTGTCACCGAAGTACCTGGTCTCAGGTAAGCAACCGTGAACTGAACTGCGGTATTCACGTCCGTCGGCCCTGATGTTGGATAGAAGCGCATCAGTCTCGGAGGAGGAGTGTCTTGCACAGTGATTTGCATCTTCGCTCCTCGAGCGCATAACACTTCTCCAGTACAGTCCTTAGCACCAAGTCCGTACAAGGCACAGACTTCGAGCGATGCCCGATAGCAAACTGAAATCGATATCAACCCCACGGACCAACCCGACTTGGGGGCCGCTACACGTATCAGCAGGTTCGTGCTCTTGGAGTTTGACGCGAAGATGGTGCTGGTTGGCATGGACTGTTGACTTAGCGAGGAAGATGCTAAGCTATATAGGATTGATGAAGCATTGTAAGGGTACTTGAGCTGAGGTACGTTCACAAGCTCAGCTTGTAGAGTGAGATCATCTGTTCGCATGATGGTTGTCGGAGAGAATGATCGTACAGTTGCGTTCCCACTCAGCAAGCGAAGATATTGATACTGGAACGATGCCGTTCTGATTGCAGAACCCAAGGTCAACGTGAGGGTGACTGTTGCAAGCTGATCCTCATCGATTCTCACGGAAGGAATCGTCATCACTAGCGAGCCCGTGGAGCCTTGCAGGCTAGATCCTCTTGCTAGGCTCAAACTCTCCGTAGCAACAATCAGCTGGATGCCAGGAATCCTCAACATCCCCTCGATGTCTGCAGGTTGAGTGATGGGAAGTTACTAAACTCAACCAGCACCTTGTTCCCTCCAGTGGCCACACCAACAGTTTGATTCACAGATAGAATCGACGCGTCTGGAACCAATACTTGTTTCACGCAGAATTGTGCGTTGCATTGTGCAGCAGACACGCCTTGCAGCAGCAACACATCTGGAACCTCCTGCAGACTACAAAATGTCTCATAGTTGCACGGCAGGTACGTTGCTACTGAGCGAAGGTAGCTGCTTACCCCTGAGCCATTCCACACCATCAGCTTCACCGTCGCATTGCCCAGTGAGCTCAGAGGCGTCAGCAGCACCTTCAGCCGTGTCCGATTGCAGTCTGGGACCCCGGGCTGGCACGTGGCTTCATTGGAAAGCGAGACCACCTGTGATGTGTATCCATTCACTGTGACATTGAGCTGACCAGCTTTCAAGTCTTGCGGACAGTTGGCAAGAAGCAACGTGACCTCCGTCCTGTAAGCAAGGGTTCGTCCAAATACTGAAGTCGACACTGGCACTCCATCGGGATTCATGCTCAGGATTCTCAAGGCAAAGCCGTCGAAGAAGGTATAGTCAAAGTTGACAGATTTCACGAGGCTTCCTGATGTGACGTTGATGGACACAAGCACGTGCTCTAAAGCTGGATACGCTGGCAACTTGACACGTATCCTTGTCACTTTATCGTCAACCCTGCTTGGAGGAGAGTCTATACTCGCTGCCATGGTCACACTTCCTTTGACCCCAGCAGTCAAGGCAGAGTAGGTCTCCCAAGGGAAGTTCACAAGGTATATGTCTTCATACAAGGATGCGCTTTGAGCACTTCCCTGAGTGGGTATTGGATTCACGATTCCAAGTACACTCATATCCTGCTGGAAAAAGCTGAAGCGACTTTGCTGGCAGCTTGCTCCACATCCGGTCGCTTTCATGACAACCGCAACCTCCCCCGGTGCAGTCGCAGGCGTGATGATGTTGAGAACGCACGAGAGTCGCGATGACAGTTTTGATATTGAGACGGTTCCTGCAAGTCTGTCACACGTTGTTGCTGCTGGGGCATCAGCCAGGATGGTCGACCCGAATTGCACTGTGAGGCATTGTGACGGCACATCAATGCAGCTCTCGATGGCCGTGGGATACCGGAAGTATCCAATCTCCACCTTGATGGCTTGACATCCAGTGCTCGGGCCAGATGTTGCAGAAACTGAGTTGAGCTGTTGTGGTGAAGCAATGTACGTGTAGTTGAAACGCACAGCTTTGAGAAGGTTGCTTGTCGGTAGAATGCGAACTTCCACTGTCTGCTGCGCATTCGATCCTAGATCAAACGGCGAAGGAAACACTCTCACTTCCGTCACTTCAATCACAGACCTCAGCAAAAGCCAGTTGCTCGTCGACTGGTTCTTTCCTGCGATCTGTATTATCAGATTCTTCGTGGTCACCAAGGGAAAGTTTGCAATGCCAATGTCGATCGAGTTTCCTCCGGTATCCGGCCCCTGCGAGCTTGAGACATATTGCACGTAGGGCTCCCTGTCGTCATAATAACTCACTGTGAAGCAGTTGCTCACATACGGCCTACACGCGGTATCGCATGACATCTGCTGACAACACGAAGTAGGACAATCTACAACCCCATGCACCAAGATCCCTCCTACTGTCCCTGCTGAAACAACCCCTTCGATCATATTAGCTTGCACCTCAAATTTGATGATTCCTGTACGAGTTTCGGCGTTCAAGGATACCAACAGAACAGGGAAGCAGTCCGAATAGCTAGTGCAGTTGTTGCGATACCGATATTTGCCCACCATGATTGTGTATTCAGAAGGCATGACCGATGAATCGATATTCTCTATGAAAAGAGACACCCTGGTAGTGGTGCTTCCCTTGGCCCTGATCGTATTCACACCAGTATCGCCATACTCGTTCAGGATCAAGTAGATCCTCGCTTTTCTATCATTGAAGAATAGAAATGAGTCGAAAGTAGCTTTTGCATCAGTGTTCTTCACGTTCACCATGCTTGTAGAGTATCTCTTATGATACACAATGACATTCGCGTATCCAGGGGACACGGAATCACCGCTTGGGGATGACACATCGACGGTCATGGGACCGAGCATGTAAGACGCCTTCTGTCTCTGACAACTCTCCAGCCGTCCTGACAAAGAAGTCGCATTGGTCAGAGATGCGCTGACAAACAAGACTCCCACGTCCGTGCAGCCATTGCCTGCCGCGTCGGTCTCGGGAAAGTTTTGTATCGAGATTTGTATCCGCACTGGCTGCGACACTCCCCCTGTGGTGGGGAACATTGAAGCCACTTCAACGCTCGGAGCTGCAATGTACTGAAACTCCTGTAACTCCAACCGGAAAGTCGACGATCTCCGACTCAAGCTCCCAATGATTGTTGGCCTCACAGCAGCACTGGCAGACATCGGGGGCAGGAGAAACTGGATGGTCGCCAAGTTCGAACAGAACGGCGAAGCCTCGTATGTCACGCTTGACGCATCTATAGATTCGTTGGTTGGACTTATGACTATTCGCACAGCAGTGGCTGTGAGACCTGCAGGTACATTTGATAGTCGTACAATGTATGGAGTGTAGGAGAACCGATACCCCGACGAAGGAAAGGAATCAATCAATGTCACTGCTGTCTGGCTGATCAATTCTACCAGGAAGCTTGTGTTGCGAACACAAGGCGAATGCTGGCAAAGCATGACGTCGATACCGTATACACCCATCAAGCTTGGACCAGATTCTATCACCACATCCAATGAGATGATCTGCTTGCTGGTATCGTACTGCGGAGAAAGAGCCGTAGTATTCATGGAAGGCGAAGAGACTCTAGTGATAGGAAGGTCCTCAATCTGAGGGGAGCGGATTACTATTCGAGCCACAAAACTTCGTCCACTGCATCCTGAAGATGGCGTCACACTCACAACAGACGGGAACTCCCAGCAAGTGCCTTTGCTTCCATTTCCGCATCCAGCCAAGTAAGTGCCCGGAGGACACTGGATCTCCGAGCATTCGTGACATACTCGATTCGAATATAGCGAACATGCAGAGTACTCGTACTGCGTGCCTGAACAAGCACGGCAGTCTGAACAGTTTGTGTTCTGGAACTTGGTGCAATTTGACGTCACGAATTGATTCGACAAACAGCGATGACACTGCGTACAAGTTCCTGCACTTCCATTGCCACAACCTTGAAGGTACTCACCAACATTGCATGGCCTCAGGTTGCAATCTGAGCACACACGATCTGCACTTTGACTGCACGATGACACCTCGTACTGAAAGGAGGAACAAACCTTGCAGCCTAAACACTCTCCCATGGAACCGTTCCCACACCCACTTCGATAGAAAGCATCTGAACAACGCAATGACGAGCAGTTCAAACAAACTCGATTTGATAATGAGCTGCACGGAGAAAGCTGATACTGACTTGGCGAACAGATGCCACAATCCTCACAGCTGCCAGTCAGCCCGAAGCCACAGGATTGTA
>NW_005434318.1:14633-15403 GCF_000315625.1 Guillardia theta CCMP2712
GTCAAGTACTCCCCGGCCCTGCAGCTCCCGCACCCTGTGCACGTCCCGTTCGACTGACCCCCGCATCCCGGTCAGGTACTACCCCGGCCTTGCACGCCTCTGCCGGGCACGCCCTGCACTCGCCCTCGCTGCCTCTCCCGCACCCGGCCAGGTACTTGCCGTCCTCGCACGCGATCGCACTGCAGTTGCGACACGTCGTGTCTGACGTCCCGTTGCAGCCTCCGGCCTTGTACTCGCCCTCCCCGCACTCCCGACATCCCCGGCACGTCCCTGCCAGCCCAAGCAAGAGTCAGTCTCCCCTCCCCTCTCGGCCCTGCCCTGCCCTATTCCCTCTGACCCCTTGTCGACCTCGGTCCCCTGCGCCCAGCCCCTCCCCATCACCGCCCCCTACCCTGGCCCTCCTCGTCTCTACCCAGCCCTCCCACAGCTTGCTTACCGTTGCTCCGCCCTCCGCAGCCTGTCAGGTACTCCCCGGCCCTGCAGCTCCCGCACCCTGTGCACGTCCCGTTCGACTGACCCCCGCATCCGGTCAGGTACTCCCCGGCCTTGCACGCCTCTGCCGGGCACGCCCTGCACTCGCCCTCGCTGCCTCTCCCGCACCCGGCCAGGTACTTGCCGTCCTCGCACGCGATCGCACTGCAGTTGCGACATGTCGTGTCTGACGTCCCGTTGCAGCCTCCGGCCTTGTACTCGCCCTCCCCGCACTCCCGACATCCCCGGCACGTCCCTGCCAGCCCAAGCAAGAGTCAGTCTAATGGGTTTCCGCACGA
>NW_005434317.1:0-14700 GCF_000315625.1 Guillardia theta CCMP2712
TTCCCCTCCCTCCCTCCCCTCCCATCCCTCCCTCCCCCTCCACTTCTCTTCCTCCTCCTGTTTTCACCCTGTCCTACTTCTTCGTCTTCCTCTACCCCCCTGACTTCAACTCATGGTTCATAGCACCACGTCGAAGGAGGCAAACTCGCCTTCTTTTCCATCCTTCGCCTCCCATCCTTTCGTTTCTCTCGAGCCCTCGCTGCTCGTCTCTCCTACCGCTGTGCTTCATTCGGAGAACAAATCTTGTGCCTTCATAAAGCTGTGAGCAAAGGTTGCCATGCGATAAGAATGGTGGTGATGATGATGATGATGATGAGGATGAGGATGACGACGAGGTGGTGGTGGTGGTGGTGGTAGTGGATTAGGATTAGGAGGACTAGGATGATTGAGATGATTAGGATGACGATGACGATGACGATGAGGACGAAGACGAGGATGAAAACCCCTCTTGTCTCCTCGTGTTTCGAAGGGGCTTACTGACTCTTCTCTCGTATTTTTCTCTCTGATGATTCTCCTCCCCTCCCCTCCCCTCCCCTCCCCTCCCCTCATTACATCGATGCATCGATGTTTTTTATATATATATTATATTTTTTTTATATTTTTTATATATACCTTTTCGGTCATCAGCCTGGCGGCCCAGTCAGCCAGTGACCGCGGGACCGGATGCGGCACTGCCCGGCGGGCCGGCAGCCGGCGGCGCCGGGCCTCTGTCGCGGCCCGGTGGCAACAGGAACTTCCGAAAGTCACACTGTCATACTGCCGGGCGGCGCGGCTATCGCCGCTCAGCCAGTACCATATATCAGGCTGATACCGAACTTCCCGGTGATGTCGGACTCGGATCATCATACTGATACTAACATCCGATGAGTCACCGGCGACCGCCGGGTGACCGTCACCGGGTGATTCCAAACTTGGCTTCCAAGTTCGGCCCCGCCGGGACTCCGGAAGTTCGGTCGGACTCCAGCCTGATCGGACACACTGCCACAACTTGCAAGTTGTCCCCACGGGCATTGTGACTCTCGGAGGCTTCAAGCTTGTTGAGGGTTCAATGGGTCACGGTTGCCAGCCTGACGTCAGTGAGCCGCGACTGATCCAGTGACGGTGAGCGGCCTCGGGAGTCGGAGCTTGCCATCAATCTTGGCACTGAAAAGAAGCATCTACTGTGGGATGAACAGTGACTGCGTCGGCTGCTGACATCATTCGTCGCGCGGGTCCTCCTCCAGCATTTGCGCGGCCTGACGCCTGCGCCGAGTTGTGGAGTCGAAACTCTTCAGCTAGAAGGGTCTGTTCTGTCCTCATGTTGTATGCCGCGCTGATCCAGCATCGCTAGTAAACTCGACATCACAACTTCACCTTCATGTGTGATCCAGCATCGCTAGTAAACTCGACATCACAACTTCACCTTCATGTGTGATCCAGCATCGCTAGTAAACTCGACATCACAACTTCACCTTCATGTGTGATCCAGCATCGCTAGTAAACTCGACATCACAACTTCACCTTCATGTGTGATCCAGCATCGCTAGTAAACTCGACATCACAACTTCACCTTCATGTGTGATCCAGCATCGCTAGTAAACTCGACATCACAACTTCACCTTCATGTGTGATCCAGCATCGCTAGTAAACTCGACATCACAACTTCACCTTCATGTGTGATCCAGCATCGCTAGTAAACTCGACATCACAACTTCACCTTCATGTGTGATCCAGCATCGCTAGTAAACTCGACATCACAACTTCACCTTCATGTGTGATCCAGCATCGCTAGTAAACTCGACATCACAACTTCACCTTCATGTGTGATCCAGCATCGCTAGTAAACTCGACATCACAACTTCACCTTCATGTGTGATCCAGCATCGCTAGTAAACTCGACATCACAACTTCACCTTCATGTGTGATCCAGCATCGCTAGTAAACTCGACATCACAACTTCACCTTCATGTGTGATCCAGCATCGCTAGTAAACTCGACATCACAACTTCACCTTCATGTGTGATCCAGCATCGCTAGTAAACTCGACATCACAACTTCACCTTCATGTGTGATCCAGCATCGCTAGTAAACTCGACATCACAACTTCACCTTCATGTGTGATCCAGCATCGCTAGTAAACTCGACATCACAACTTCACCTTCATGTGTGATCCAGCATCGCTAGTAAACTCGACATCACAACTTCACCTTCATGTGTGATCCAGCGGAGGCGCCTTGAGCATTCAATGTAGACGTCTGAAACCGGTTAGGCTTCGGGGTGTGACACCAGGTCTCAGGCTTCAAATCCTCAATGCGACTAAATTCAGCATCAAGATCCTGATTTCAGGTGCTCAGAAGAAGATTGAAATCTTGTTGGAGGATTCTCACTTCTCGAGCTCAACATTCTTTCTCTTCACATGGCCGGACTCAGTCGGGAGCGACTGAGCTTACATCATACATGATCCGACAACTTCGCATCACGGAGCGAAGGCAAGTCATCATCCGCTGAATCACACATTGAATTGCAAAGGCAGATGCGTCGAGTGCGATCACTGAAGGTTCAGTTCCCAAGTTCACTCGAGACAGAAAAACAAAGCATTCACGACTCTAGCTAGACTGAGTCACAGGCTTAACTTCATCCTCGAGAGAGCCTGTGGCCCAAGGGAAATATCGCCTCCTCCCATCTCATGCCCCGCCCACGCACCCGTGACTGTCACACTCCCCTCCTCTCTTTCTCCTCTTCCCATCTGCCGGGCCCTCGGGCCTGCTAGTCGCTCTGCCGCCCTCCAAGCGGCTCCCACGCATAGCCCCCCTCCCCCCCCACAAGCCCCCTCAGCTCTCTCCCGGTCCGTCTTGACCTCTCCCCGCGGGTCTCCCCTCCTCCCAGTCCTTCTGCAGCTGACGGAAGTACTTCTGCGCATGCGATCGCACCTGCGACTCCGTGCGAGTCTTGACGTACTCGGCGATCTTCCGCGCGACCCCGGGCCCCAGCACCGCTCCTCGTCCTCCGTCGCTGGTCTCGCTCGTACTCGTCGTCGACTGGTAGGCGCGCAGGGCCTTGACAAAGCGAGCATGCTCGAGAGGCGTCCAGCGGTTACGAGGGTCGCGTTGCCGCTCTTCAGCCTGGCTCGAGCTGGGCACGGCGGGGGCGGCGGGGGCTCCGGAGCTGGGCGACGGGTCTTGAGGAGGGGCAGGAGGAGGAGCCTCGTCGTAGGCGAGGACGAAGGCGACGAGCGAGTAGTTCCATGGCTCGTCGGAGGGCGCAGGCAGCTCTGGGTCCAGGGAGAGAGAAGTGAGGGAAGACAGAGGATAAGCTGATCAGAAGGGGAGGAGCTGTCGACGCGCGCTAAGAGGCGGTAGAGAGGAAGTTGAGGACAGGGATGGGAGGGATGTACGGCCAGAGGAGGAGCAGGATTGAAGGGATGATGAAGGGGTGGATAAGACGGGGGGTATGGAGGGTCAGGACAAGCCCCCGTTGCATCATTTTGTAGGGCCGTCCGTCAGCATTCAAACGATTTGAAGCAGCCCGAAATGACAGAGAAGATCAGAGGGAAGATTTGAAATTAAGTTTGAAAACCTTTCACGGAGTAGCCCTTGACAACCCCTCCCCCCCCCCAAATGGCAGGGAAGCACGCACAAAGAAGGAGAGCGACAGGGAAAATCGCTAGGAAGAGAAGCTGACGGATATAACGAGAAGACAACGACTATCATCTGAAAAGACAAGCTGACGGATGTAACGAGAAGACAACGACTATCATCTGACAAGACAAGCTGACGGATGTAACGAGAAGACAACGACTATCATCTGACAAGACAAGCTGACGGATGTAACGAGAAGACAACGACTATCATCTGACAAGACAAGCTGACGGATGTAACGAGAAGACAATGACTATCATCTGACAAGACAAGCTGACGGATGTAACGAGAAGACAACGACTATCATCTGACAAGACAAGCTGACGGATGTAACGAGAAGACAATGACTATCATCTGAAAAGACAAGCTGACGGATGTAACGAGAAGACAACGACTATCATCTGACAAGACAAGCTGACGGATGTAACGAGAAGACAACGACTATCATCTGACAAGACAAGCTGACGGATGTAACGAGAAGACAACGACTATCATCTGAAAAGACAAGCTTACGGATGTAACGAGAAGACAATGACTATCATCTGAAAAGAGAAGCTTACGGATGTAACAAGAAGACAACGACTATCATCTGAAAGAAAAGCTGAGTCGGAGTGGTTTACGGTGAGGTTTACTCATCAACCATGCTTACTGCAAGGTTTATCTCACGTTACAGTTCAGACTCAAAGCGGTCACATTGCGACAGGGATTGTGACTAAACATCGTCAATGCGGGTATCTGTTAGTATCCAAGGCAGCCATGTTCGCTCGGAGGCCTGCCCAGGCGCGATGCGGCTCCAAGCTCGCAGATGCATCAATGTCAGGGCTGCATCACTGAGACGACCTTGATGCGTCCGGGCTTGACTGAGATTGAAAAATATGTAGGAGCAAAGAGAGAGACTGAATACCCACTCGGATATAAGCAACTCATGGAACAAGAAAAGTAACAACCCTTGGAGGCTGAAAGAGTGCTTCTCAAACTGTTGGACATACCTGGAAGGCTAAAAGCTTCAAGTTGAGGATTGCGGCACGAGCATTCGTCGTTGATGTTGCAAACCTGACAGACAGATTCATCCGCTAGGAATGTTCATCTTGACTCAGTTTCGTGATCAGAGCTGAGCCAGGGCAAGCAATGAACCTAAAAAAGCAGACCAATATCAGGACTGATTGACGATCAGCACATACATCCCACCGAAGAAGCTGCTTGGTCAGAGGCCACAGGGGACCTGGAGGGCTGGCGGACAAGAGGATGCTGAGAGCTGAAAAACTGACAGTCTAGAACGAGGGGAGAAGAATATAATAAGATGGTATGAATTGATTGACGAGTCTGCAGCTATACACGACGCAACAAGGTCAGTCAACTTGAAAGCTTCATCGAACAGCAAACGATGTGTTGAAGTTCACAGTTTGACTGAGCTTCTCAACGTTTCTTTCTGTTCCTTGTAAAGCTCGGGATCGCAGACACCTCAACAGGTCTGCTACTTGGACCTACAGGTTTGTCCGCCCCTGGACGTGCCTGGGGGGCTCGCGGCTCTCCGCCTGTGCCTCTGGGTCAGCTGTGAAAGTGCTTGCAAGTATTCGAAGGCTTTCGCTGGCTCGATCTCTTGTCAAGCGCAACCTCGTTCTGATGTGACTCCTTTGCGCCGCTGGCTTCCTAGACTCGACCTGGAGAGAAGATGTATCTGACGACCATGAGCACAGTGGTCAACGCCTCCTTCATGATTCTGTTCCTTCAGCCACCGTCCTCCAGGCCCCATCCGATGACCCGGCCTAGCTCAGATCATGGCGATCTGACTGAGCTTATCCGACAAGGGCATACAAGCAATCGCACAACACGGACGCATCGAGTGCGATCACTGAAGGATCAGATGTCACCAAAACAAATTCATTCATGACTCTACTGAGCTAGAAATATCAATGTCATCCTCCAGAGAGCCTGTGGCCCAAGGGAAATATCGCCTCCTCCCATCTCATGCCCCGCCCACGCACCCGTGACTGTCACACCCCCCTCCTCTCTTTCTCCTCTTCCCATCTGCCGGGCCCTCGGGCCTGCTAGTCGCTCTGCCGCCCTCCAAGCGGCTCCCACGCATAGCCCCCCTCCCCCCCCACAAGCCCCCTCAGCTCTCTCCCGCTCCGTCTTGACCTCTCCCCGCGGGTCTCCCCTCCTCCCGGTCCTTCTGCAGCTGACGGAAGTACTTCTGCGCATGCGATCGCACCTGCGACTCCGTGCGAGTCTTGACGTACTCGGCGATCTTCCGCGCGACCCCGGGCCCCAGCACCGCTCCTCGTCCTCCGTCGCTGGTCTCGCTCGTACTCGTCGTCGACTGGTAGGCGCGCAGGGCCTTGACAAAGCGAGCATGCTCGAGAGGCGTCCAGCGGTTACGAGGGTCGCGTTGCCGCTCTTCAGCCTGGCTCGAGCTGGGCACGGCGGGGGCGGCGGGGGCTCCGGAGCTGGGCGACGGGTCTTGAGGAGGGGCAGGAGGAGGAGCCTCGTCGTAGGCGAGGACGAAGGCGACGAGCGAGTAGTTCCATGGCTCGTCGGAGGGCGCAGGCAGCTCTGGGTCCATGGCGAGAGCGTCGCGAGAGCCGTGAGGAGGCGGAGGAGGGTCTTGGTGACAAGAGCCGAGCGCAAAGAGGAGGGAGAGAGAAGTGAGGGAAGACAGAGGATGAGCTGATCAGAAGGAGAGGAGCTGTCGACGCGCGCTAAGAGGCGGTAGAGAGGAAGTTGAGGACAGGGATGGGAGGGATGTACGGCCAGAGGAGGAGCAGGATTGAAGGGATGATGAAGGGGGGTAAGGGGGGGTATGGGGGGTCAGGACAAGCCCCCGTTGCGTCATTTTGTAGGGCCGTCCGTCAGCATTCAAACGATTTGAAGCAGCCCGAAATGACAGAGAAGATCAGAGGGAAGATTTGAAATTAAGTTTGAAAACCTTTCACGGAGTAGCCCATGACCACCCCCTCCGGAATGGCAATGGCAGCAAGGCGGCAACCAGGTTTGAGGATGATTTATTCAGCCTGTGCAATGATGACAATCGTGAAACCACCATAGCCAATCAGGGATTTGTGAGATCTATATCATGGTGTCAATCATTTGAATGTCATCGTTGCAGAGTTTAATATTTTCTACAATACGTTTTCTCTGTTTTCGACTTGCAACCAGCAATGCTACGCAATCCCCGGAACCGTTGCATATTTCCTGTTCATCCTTCATCCCATTCCCCTGATTTAGCATATACTGACTTTCGTTTGTTCTTCTGCCTGCTATTTTCTGGCTCCACATCATTATCAGATCCATCCCGTGCATTGAAAGCTTCACGGTCGTGGGGTTTGCTTAGGATACAAAAGGCAGGTTTGGATCCACCTTTTTAGATACTTCCGTGCATGCCTGATTGAATTTTCTCAGAAAATTCTTCTTGTTCAGATGGCCGGTCAAGGACCAAAGATTCTCTACACTATCCGTACAGAGAGTTCGTGAATTGAAGTCATAGTCTCTATCACCCAGCGTATGATTCTTATCCCTCACATACTGTTGTACAGGCACATGAGTATCAATTGCAACTATGAACCCTTCAAATGTGACAGAGGATAGTCCTTTGACATATTTGTGGCTGACACTGGTCCAGTCGATGCCTTCCAAAAGCCATCTTCGACCCTCTTGTACTAGACGTATCCGCTCTGAAACTTTCAGCCCTCTTTCATCGAATGCTTTGTGCAGGCCAGACATAGCCTCTGCCATTCTTGCTGTCGCTTCATGCCCTTCTGCCTTCAGTAGACTGATGGCCTTGTCACTGAACATCTTCAGCATGATATCCACCGATTGTGGATCGGCGGTCCCGTCGACTTCCATCTGAGTCATCCACGCAGCATTCTTCTTGGCGATATCGCTGTAAGCTTTATTACATATCTTTGCTTCCCTTGATGATGACTGCGACTTCCCTGATCCAATGGAATGTCTTACATTCTTCAGCAAGAGATTGATGCACGGCGAGAAAATCAACAGCTTCTTACTAATGGGAGAGACGACAGGATTGGATAACCATTCGTCGAATTGAAAGCGGATCTTGTATTCATCAAAGTTATTTAGTCCATCAGCTATTCTTCGCTCCATCTCCCAAGGAGTGAATGTTTCCTCCCCCTCTTCATTGCGGTTGGCCAACAAAGGAACTTCTTCATATCCATACCGTCTGCAAAATATTTGAAGCCTGCAAAACATCTCTTTCAAGGTCGCTCTGGGCCTCATGCTCGTATTGCATCGTAGCGTCTTCTCCTTTTGAACTTGCCATATGGCCTGGTTCTGTCGTAACTGCAAAACAAACTGTTTGATTTCTCTCATCTCGGCAACATCCATGTGTACAAGGTTTCGATTCTTCCTGTGAATATTGCCAATACGTGTACGAAGTCGATTCAAGTGCTCATACACGGCCTTTGTCCCTCCAAGTGATTTACCAGATGCTTGTTTTTCGAAACCTGTATGTAGCGCTGGAGAAAACATCTCGAAAATCCTTCTAATGTATGCCCATAGACATCTCCGAGGACCTTTAGTTTGTTTTGGACTTCAAACAAGGATACAGAACGAAGACTCCACTTGAGGTAATGGGTCGCTGAAGCTAGAAGATTCTCTCGTCTTCACACTCCACAGATAAAGTTGCATGGACATGACATTGCAAGAAATCCAACAGCTTGAAATCCAAGGCATCATCCCATTTAGAGAGCAAGATCTGCTCAAGATCATTGAAGGTCTTGTGTTGTTTGAACCTTGAAACACAAGTTGTGCACAAAGGCACACCATGCCACTTTCGAATGCTTGTCATCTCACTTCGTCTGTGGCATGATGAGCACGTTTTCTTCGCTGGAGGCCTCGGCCTGACCATGGTGTGGGGCACCATAGCTTTGACCACCAAAACTCTGATTTGAATTTTCTCGTGACACCCTGCCATGGCATGCAGCACCCCCTAAATTCCCCGCCATGGTGCCCCGAACACACTGCATGGCGGCGCGATGAGGAAAGAGGAGAGTATTTAACTAAATATCTCTACCAGTTAATTCCCACACTAGGGGTTGGCCCGTCTGTCAAATCGAAAATGCTAGTTCCCAACAGAAAATCGCTAGGAGAAGGAGCTGAGGACTGTAACAAGAAGACAATGACTATCATCTGAAAGAGAAGACAACGACTATCATCTGAAAGAGAAGACAACGACTATCATCTGAAAGAGAAGACAACGACTATCATCTGAAAGAGAAGACAACGACTATCATCTGAAAGAGAAGACAACGACTATCATCTGAAAGAAAAGCTGAGTCGGAGTGGTTTACGGTGAGGTTTACTCATCAACCATGCTCACTGCAAGGTTTATCTAACGTTACAGTTCAGACTCAAAGCGGTCACATTGCGACAGGGAATGTGACTAAACATCGTCAATGCGGGTATCTGTTAGTATCCAAGGCAGCCATGTTCGCTCGGAGGCCTGCCCAGGCGCGATGCGGCTCCAAGCTCGCAGATGCATCAATGTCAGGGCTGCATCACTGAGACGACCTTGATGCGTCCGGGCTTGACTGAGATTGAAAAATATGTAGGAGCAAAGAGAGAGACTGAATACCCACTCGGATATAAGCAACTCATGGAACAAGAAAAGTAACAACCCTTGGAGGCTGAACGAGTGCTTCTCAAACTGTTGGACATACCTGGAAGGCTAAAAGCTTCAAGTTGAGGATTGCGGCACGAGCATTCGTCGTTGATGTTGCAAACCTGACAGACAGATTCATCCGCTAGGAATGTTCATCTTGACTCAGTTTCGTGATCAGAGCTGAGCCAGGGCAAGTAATGAACCTAAAAAAGCAGACCAATATCAGGACTGATTGACGATCAGCACATACATCCCATCATCAACGACTTCTTGTCTGATCAAGTCAGCGTGGAGAATCCTTTCATACACGAGGCATCAACAGAGACACCGAAGAAGCTGCTTGGTCAGAGGCTAGGGGACCTGGAGGGCTGGCGGACAAGAGGATGCTGAGAGCTGAAAAACTGACAGTCTAGAACGATATGAATTGATTGACGAGTCTGCAGCTATACACGACGCAACAAGGTCAGTCAACTTGAAAGCTTCATCGAACAGCAAACGATGTGTTGAAGTTCACAGGTTGACTGCGCTTCTCAACGTTTCTTTCTGTTCCTTGTAAAGCTCGGGATCGCAGACACCTCAACAGGTCTGCTACTTGGACCTACAGGTTTGTCCGCCCCTGGACGTGCCTGGGGGGCTCGCGGCTCTCCGCCTGTGCCTCTGGGTCAGCTGTGAAAGTGCTTGCAAGTATTCGAAGGCTTTCGCTGGCTCGATCTCTTGTCAAGCGCAACCTCGTTCTGATGTGACTCCTTTGCGCCGCTTGCTTCCTAGACTCGACCTGGAGAGAAGATGTATCTGACGACCATGAGCACAGTGGTCAACGCCTCCTTCATGATTCTGTTCCTTCAGCCACCGTCCTCCAGGCCCCATCCGATGACCCGGCCTAGCTCAGATCATGGCGATCTGACTGAGCTTATCCGACAAGGGCATACAAGCAATCGCACAACACGGATGCATCGAGTGCGATCACTGAAGGATCAGATGTCACCAAAACAAATTCATTCATGACTCTACTGAGCTAGAAATATCAATGTCATCCTCCAGAGAGCCTGTGGCCCAAGGGAAATATCGCCTCCTCCCATCTCATGCCCCGCCCACGCACCCGTGACTGTCACACCCGTCGCTCTGCCGCCCTCCAAGCGGCTCCCACGCATAGCCCCCCTCCCCCCCCACAAGCCCCCTCAGCTCTCTCCCGCTCCGTCTTGACCTCTCCCCGCGGGTCTCCCCTCCTCCCGGTCCTTCTGCAGCTGACGGAAGTACTTCTGCGCATGCGATCGCACCTGCGACTCCGTGCGAGTCTTGACGTACTCGGCGATCTTCCGCGCGACCCCGGGCCCCAGCACCGCTCCTCGTCCTCCGTCGCTGGTCTCGCTCGTACTCGTCGTCGACTGGTAGGCGCGCAGGGCCTTGACGAAGCGAGCATGCTCGAGAGGCGTCCAGCGGTTACGAGGGTCGCGTTGCCGCTCTTCAGCCTGGCTCGAGCTGGGCACGGCGGGGGCGGCGGGGGCTCCGGAGCTGGGCGACGGGTCTTGAGGAGGGGCAGGAGGAGGAGCCTCGTCGTAGGCGAGGACGAAGGCGACGAGCGAGTAGTTCCATGGCTCGTCGGAGGGAGCAGGCAGCTCTGGGTCCATGGCGAGAGCGTCGCGAGAGCCGTGAGGAGGCGGAGGAGGGTCTTGGAGACGACGGCTGCGCGTATGGCGACAGGCGGGGGGCGGGACTGCAGGAGAGGAGGGGAAGAGGGTAGAGAGGAGGTCGGGGACACAGAGGGGATCTGGCGGTGTAGAGGGGGGCAGTGGCTGGTGGAGAAACACGAGGGCAGAGGAGACTGGACGGTTCTTGTAGGGCAGCCTAGAGAGGGTCGGGGGAGGAGGGAGAGAGGAGGGAGGAGGACGCAGAGCAGGAGAAATCAGAGGCAGCGAGTCTGCATGCCAGTTGGTCAGTCACTGAAAGGCCGGTAGGGGTGGTCGGAGGGCCAGCCCCCAAGTTGTTATAATAGGGGGCTTATTTACAGAGGCTTTGACAAGATATGAAAGGGGAGATTTGAAATTTAATTTGAATGCTACGTACAAACTCAAACTCGCCGACCTCAGGCTTAACTTTGAGTAAAAAGCTCAAGCGGCCCCCGAGCCTGACTCGATTGAATTTCATAGCGTTCAGTAAACTGAGTGATTTGAACGCTAATCTGAAACTTTCAAATCTGCTCAGTTAAAAGCCGATTGAATTTCATACCGTTCAGTAAACTGAGTGATTTGAACGCTAATCTGAAACTTTCAAATCTGCTCAGTTGAAAGCCGATTGAACTTCATACCGTTCAGTAGTAAACGGAGTCGTTCAGTAAACGGAGTCAGATTTGAGCGCTAATCTGAAATTTTCAAAATCTGCTCAGTTGAAAGTCGATGAACAAATTTCATATCCGATTCAGTAAACGGAGTCGGATTTGAACGCTAATCGATTTGAATTTCAGTTTCATACCGTTCAGTACTAAACGGAGTGATTTGTCGGAACGCGGCTAGAGTCTGACGGGACTCTCAATCGGAAACTTTAAAATCTGCTCAGTTAAACTTGAATTGCCCTCAGTGGGCCCCTCCGAGTCCGCTGCTCCCGGGAGGCCCCCTCAGATCAGTGTCGGATGCGCCGGGCCCGCCGGCCCGCCGGGCCGGGTCACCGTGGCACCCGGTGACCCGGTGACCGTGCCACGGGTGCCTGGCGCCGCCGGCCCGGCGCCCGGGCCGCCGCCGGCCCCGCCGGGCCAGGCCGCGGTGAGCCGCGGCGCAGGGGCCGGGCGGGCCGGGCCACTGGGCCAGCCGGGCCTACCGTTACTACTAGTGCCGCCGGGCCGCGGTACCGTACGGTACGTCGAGTCCGATAGTAGTCAGTACAGGCCTAGACTAGTACCGTACCCGGTACGGTAGCCCCCCGCCGGTGTAGTACGGTCCGGGTACTATGGCATCCTCAGCGCCGGGTACCAAGTTCGGGAGTCGGCAGTAGTCAGCCTGAGTCACGGGCTAGTACGGCCCCGGACGGTACTACGGTACCGGCTACTACCCGGGCCGGCGTAGTGACGGTACGGTACGGCGGCGGCGGGCCGCGGTTGAGTCCGCACTGCGGCGTAGGCTTTGGGGTTTCCTTGATTGCCATATAACTTGAAGTACGGTACCCTAGGCGGGCCCGGGCCCGAACATGACGTCGATATCACCTGCCCGGCTGAGTAGCCCGGGCCGCTGAGTACGGCGGCGGTGCCTGAGGCAGACTGGCTGCCACAGTGCAGTGCAGCAGCTGAGTGCCCTCTCATCATGATGCTGCTCAGTCACAGTGCCGCTGAGCCTCGGAGTGCTCAGCTGAGCGGCTGCGACGGTTCACTGATTGAAGTGAGACCGGAGGGCCGCCATGCCCGGCGGGGTCGTGACCGTACTGATGCCGCGAGTTCTCCCGGACCGGGCTGAGTCTCGGAGCCGGGCTTGGCCCGCCGCGCTCCCGGAGTCCCAGTGCGGTATGTCATAGCTGCTCCTCAGTGTCCTGCGGGACTATTTCGGCCTCGCCGGACCGCCGGACCGGCCGCCGTCACGGCCCGGTACCGTCACGGTCAAGCCAGTACCGAATAGAGTACCAACTTGAAGTTCTGCGCGGCGGTCACTAGTCTAGGCAGTACCCGGTCTAAGTGACTACAGTGCGTGTACGGCACGGTACGCAGGTTGAGTCTCGACTCAGTCACAGGCCGCAGTGGCACTCAGGGGCCTGCCGATCGGACGGTACTCACGCGGCGGGCGGCGCGGCGGGTACGCCGCGCAGCCTGTCACAGTACCCGTGACTGTAAGAACTCGGATAAGTTCTTGGAGACGGCGAGAAGTTCAGGGTATTGCGTCTCATCCGTGGACGAAGCTCAGCGAGATGGAAGTGGGTTTCGACATAGGTCTGGAATTAAGGAATCGACGAGCCTGAGGGTCAGGCGGAGAAGAGGGGGTTAGGAGGACACGTGTCCACTGCGCGCTGTGCAATGTACTGGGTTGCAAGGGACTGAAGGGAAGGTGACTGCTGTGAATAAAGGAAGTGTTGGTGGTGTTGTGTGGTTCTTCTGAGAGTTCTATCACCATCAGTGAAGGTGTTAGAGACTGCACAGCTGTGTATCGTTGAGGTGAATAAGGTTGGTGTAAGGATCTCAGGTGTACTGAGAATTAGTCTTTGGTGGATCTTGGGTTAAATAGATTCTGGCCAGTGAGGTGGAGGTTGATTCGATTACAAAGAGAAAATTTTCTCTTTGTTCTCAGTTCTCATTTTTTACTGTTGTTGCGCAACTGTGATTTACCGTACGGTCTGAACTGGAACAAAGAGTAAGTTCGGTTCATTGTTGCTATTTGAGTCGGTGATTCGATTGTTTGGAATCGTTGTTTGGAAGTTGGACTCGATTTTTTGCATTTTTTTCGCTTGTGCTAGGAAGTTGCCAGTTTGGAAGGTCACTGTTTGAGTCGGTGATTCGATTGTTTTTTGGACTCGTTGTTTGGAAGTTGGCCTCGATTTTTTTTGCATTTTTTACGCTTGTGCTTGGAAGTTCAGTTTGGAAGGTCGGAGTCGATTCTTGTGTGGAACGTTGCTACTGATTTTTCGACATTGCTTTTACCATGGGAGGAGGAAAATTGGACCTCAGTGAAGAATTGATCAAGACTCATCCTGAGTTACAGATGGACACATTCCTCAAAGGATCGGTGACGTCACAGGAGGAATTGGATGAACTTCTGCTTCCGATTCAGAATGCAATGAATCGATATCGGACAGGATTGGGCATGTGTTTGTTCCCGCTGATACGAGAGTTTCCACTCGATCAACTCGGTAATTTTGGTGGTGAGTTTCATACTGTATGGGAAAAGAACAAGAGTGTGAATGTGGATGGCGAGTTGACGGAGGAATGGAAAAGGCAGGTCGTTTTGCTTTTCCTGAATGCCAAATTTTGTTGGAGGAAGAGCGGGCAGATTCGAGATTATGTGGAGCAGTTGCAAAATTTGTCCAAGACGGTGTCGGATCAGTATGGTAGTCCTGTTGATGAAGGGGATTCCGGCAATCCAGTGAGTGCTTCTGGCAAGAAGAAAAAGAAGGGGGTAAGCCGAAGGGATTCTGATGGCAAGGAGATGGATGCCGCGATGATTAACGCGTTATATGAAGACGTTGAATATTTTCTCCTGGAGCTTGGCCAATACTTTCGATCCTATCTGAAGCCATTATTTCCTGTTCCATGGGCTATGTCAGGAGGATTCAAGTCCAAGTTGGCTCCGATCAAAGCTCTGGCGTATATGATATGGGAAGTCAGAAAGCGCAGTGGGAATCTCAATGCCACTCCGGATAAAACGCGGATGGAGCTTCTGACGCTGGCAAAGTCGAAATTGCCTGACATATCTACCTTCCACAGCGTTATGGTCCAGATGAAGATCCTGCTTAACAAGTTGACTAAGCCGCTTGGACTAGGAGCAGAAGACT
>NW_005434316.1:0-6340 GCF_000315625.1 Guillardia theta CCMP2712
TGCAGGTACTCCTGCTCCTGCTCCTGCTCCTGCTCCTGCTCCTGCTCCTGCTCCTGCTCCTGCTCCTGCCTCTGCTCCTGCTCCTGCTCAAGCTCCTGCTCCTGCTCCTGCTCCTCCTTCTCGTCACAGTTGTCTGCAGTCGTTTCTTTCATCTTGGGATCCTCTCAACGACCCTCAAGCTCCTGTCACAGCCATGCGAGCATGGCGCAAGCTCCTGCGCTCAGACTTTGAGAGGTTCTCCTGCTGCTGCTCCCGCTCCTGCTCTACATCTGCTGAACACTCCTAGTCGACTGCCAATGAGCTCCTGTCCTGTCCTGTCCTGTCCTGTCCTGTGCTATCCTCTCACTTTCTCCCTTCAGTGACTCCGGCGGAGGCCCCACCGCTCTCTTCGCGATGCAGCACGGGGAGGAAGACGCTGAGCTCGACGCTGAAGCATTTTTACAGCTTGTGGAGGAGGTGAGGCTCAAGGAGGGAGGGAGAGGAGGAGGGAGGCAGTGAACTTGTGGACCTATCCCTTCCTCCCTCGTTCTCCTCCTCCCTCCTCCCTCCTCCCTCCTCCCTCCTCCCTCCTCCCTCCTCCCTCCTCCCTCCTCCCTCCTCCCTCCTCCCTCCTCCCTCCTCTCTCCTCTCTCCTCTCTCCTCCCTCCTCCCTCCTCCCTCCTTAATCCTCAATCCCTCCTTCCGCCGGGCCTCCTCTCGACGCTTACAATGCCACAGGTTGTGCCATGCCACCCGCCTTAAGATCTGAGCTGAATACTCAAAGCATCTCCACTGGATCACGTAAAGATGTAGTACTTTGAAGCTCCTTGCACGAGACCCTGTGGCTCTGCTGCATTTCATAGTCAAAACAAACTTCGACCAGGTTCAGTCTTAGTCGAACCGATATGATCCCGTTCCTGAACGGAGCCTCTGACCCCTTTCCCGTACTCCTCTCCTCCTCCGCCTCTGCCACCCGCTTCTTCCCCCGTCCGCACGCGTTCGCTTGCGACTCCCGCGCGAGCTGGACCTTGACCCTGGCCGCCAGGATGTTGTCCAGGCAGCTCCTCCTCGCCGAAGACACGCTGGGCAGGAGGGCAGGCGAGAGCTGGGGCTTGACAGGGGAGGAGGGAGGAAGGGAGGAGCAAGAGCTACAGGAGGGAAGGGGGGAGGGTCTTGAGGATCGGAGAAAGAGAGGTCGGGCAAGGAGGGTAGAGGAGAGGGAGACGCGGGACCAGGAGACGGGGGAGATAGAGCACATTCACTTGGTACTGATAGCACGAACATGCTTGTTGCGTAGTCCACAGGCGCGTGACGAGAGTGGAGAAGGAAGGAGAGTGGAATGGCCAGACATGAACCAAAGGAAGCAGGGGAGGGACTCCTTGAGGTCGTTGGCAACGTCGAGTCAGGCTGTACATCATCTCATATGCTGGATGTGCCACCTTTCTTTTCTCCACGTTGTCCATCTCAGGTGTGGGTCAGGGCGATCTTAGCTGATGAATCATCTCAGCACTTCACTGCTTGATGACTTGCAGGTCATGGACGACTCTTGTGACGACTGTGAGGGTGTCAGTGTGAACGTTGGGTGAGCTACAAGATTGATACTGGAATGCACAAAAATGCTGGGTCCCTCCCGGCTCCTCCTCGTCGCTTCCTTTATGGATCTTTATTCTATTATCTACATCATATACACTCCTTCTCTCGAACTCCATTCCTCGCGCTCCTTGATCACTCCTCTACTCCTCCTCCTCTGCCACCCGCTTCTTCCCCCGTCCGCACGCGTTCGCACGCGTCTCTCGCGCGAGCTGGACCTTGACCCTGGCCGCCAGGATGTTGTCCAGGCAGCTCCTCCTCGCCGAGGACACGCTAGGCAGGAGGGCAGGCGAGAGCTGGGGCTTGACAGGGGAGGAGGGAGGAAGGGAGGAGCAGGTGCCACAGGATGGAGGTGGGGAGGGTCGGGAGGAACGGAGAGGGCGGGCAGGGAGGGTAGAGGAGAGGGAGACGCGGGACCAGGAGACGGGGGAGATAGAGCACATGGGAGGGAGGGAGGGAGGGAGGGAGGGAGGAAGATGGAGGGTAGAAGGTAATGAAGCAAGCAGCTGCGTTGAAAGCAGGAGCAGGAGCGAGAAAAAGGGGGCGAAAAGACTCCCCTGTGGTAAAGAGTCACGAGGGAGCAAAAAAGAATGCGGCCTCCTAGTGGAGATTTTCTGTTCCTCGAGGAACTGCTAGTATCTCAGATACCTTGAGCCTGCCGAGTCCGTGAATAGAGAACGGACTAGTCGAAACAGTCGGATGCTCTTCTTGTCAGTTGTTCATAGCAAACAGCGTCTGACTCTACTTGCCTGAAGAACGCGCTGGCTCAGCTTCCAACATGCCCCATCTCTTCTGTCCCCATGCTCCCTCCTCCTGACTCGTCCCTCCCCTGATCGCCCTCACCTCTCCCGCTCTTCGCTGTCTGCCTTCACGTGTTTGCTATGACCTCGAAGCCTCAAAGCTGCCTTCTGGCATCGGAACTGTTTTCAGCTCCGGTTAGTAGGTGCTGCTCCAAGTGCTGATACAGGTGGATGAGAAGCCGATCAAACGGCAGCAAACCAGGGTTGTTACAGATCTATGAGAGCACAGAGTGAAGAACAGCCCAAGACTCAATCGGAGAGATCTTCATGTCCTAGCGAGCAGCTGTAGCCTGCCCTGAATGTTGTGATCTAGGAGACGCAGTTCTGCATTGTTCTCGTGAACTACTTGTTCTCGGACGGTGAATTTACAGAACTGATCGATGGTCACCGACATCGCTCACACGTCACACCCTGACTGCTTCCCCTTTCGTCCGTGTCTGCCCCCTCCCCTGCCTTCCCTGACCCTGCTTCCTCGTCACGATAGCACCTCTCGCGATGCATCAGCTGCTGATCCCAGTAGCAGCAGCAGTATCACTGATGTAGGCGCGCTACACAACAAGCGTGTCATGTTGCTCCCCTCCCGGCTCCTCCTCGTCTCTTCCTGTACGGATCTTTATTCTATTATCTACACCATATACACTCCTCGATCGTCATTATTCCAGCCCCCTCCTCTCCTCCTCCGCCTCCGCCTCCGCCATCTTCCGCTTCTTCCCCCGTCCGCACGCGTTCGCTTGCGACTCCCGCGCGAGCTGGACCTTGACCCTGGCCGCCAGGATGTTGTCCAGGCAGCTCCTCCTCGCCGAAGACACGCTGGGCAGGAGGGCAGGCGAGAGCTGGTGCTTGACAGGGGAGGAGGGAGGAAGGGAGGAGCAGGTGCCACAGGATGGAGGTGGGGAGGGTCGGGAGGAACGGAGGAGAGGTCGGGAAGGGAGGGTAGAGGATAGGGAGACGCGGGACCAGGAGACGGGGGAGATAGAGCACATGGGAGGGAGGGAGGTAGGTTAGCAGAAGCTGGGAGGAGGAGCAAGAGTTTCGTGCCAGGGACGAGGGCTTGCACTGCGGCAGTCTGGGATCACTGCAAGGCGCTGGGCAGATTTTCAACTACTCCTGTGCTTTTAAGAGGTGGGGAGAGGAAAATCCCCTTTTAGCAACGAGCGGAGACGAAGTCCGAAGGAGCTGTTATCGAACTCGGAGGCTCCTGAAAACAGATCTATTCGGCCCTGGAGGCTGCCTTTGGTAGTAAAGAGTCACGGGGTAGCAGCAGTCAGAAGGACTGAACTGGCTACCGACCCCTTCATGATCTCAAGATCGTTGCCGGTCACGGATTGATTTACAACGGTTTTAAAATGGCCCCAGTGCTCCCATGCCGGTACTGAGGAGTGACTGACCCGGCCCTTCCCGGCATTTCAGAGCCTCCGAGCCTTTGGGCCGTTTCACGCCGAGCCCAAAGCTCGAGTTTTTTCAGAAGTTTTAAATTCATTTGAAATTTACATGTTTTTAAAGCTGAAATTATCATGTGTAGCCCATGCTAAGGGTTCGATATTTCATAACAAACATCCCGGTATTTAAAGGCTATCATACAACCTAGGCTCCCTTTCAATCTGATTTCAAACGATTAGTTTGACCAACTGTAGCCTCCACCCACCCCTTCTTTTGTTGAATTAAATTAAGGGTACTCATTTTGCTGACAAACTCGACCGCAACGGTTCACCATCTCGACCTTTGGAATTAAATTGTACTTTTATGTCATTGGGCCAGATGATTTCAATTTGTTTGAGTAAAAATAGTACCACGCTTGCTGACAAACTCGACCATTGGGCTCGGCGTGAAACGGCCCTTTCAGTAGGAACATTGACGGTACTCCCGGGCCCGAGGTCTCATGCCGTTGTAAACTTACCAGTAATTGACGGAAATAACTACCAAATCTTTACTCAAAGTTAAGTTAAAATCAGTACGAGGACAATCAGGAGAGTCGAGGAGGCTTGACCATGACACTGTCGCACAGGCCAACCCTGAAAGTTGAGGCTGCCACGGACAACAGTCCGACGGTCGCAACAAGGACCTCGCGGGCCGGCAAACGGGAGGCTTAAGTGTACACCCCCAGCCCGGGCAGGGCGGCACCGTGACGGTGACCCGGCGTACTGGGCCCGGCGGGGCGGGTGAGTCGGCGCCGGGGCCTGACACAGAACTTCGAAAGTTACTGAGGTTCCCACAGGCCGGACGTGAACCTCTGCTCAGCATTCAGTCGCTATGGCAGGTGTGGAGAGCTGAGCTGCGCGATAGGCAGAGAAGCTGAGGAGGAGAAAGAGCTGAGGAGGAGGAGTATGAGGGATCATCGAGGTCCTCAAGGTAGATGAGATAGACGTCAAGGTGCAGGAGGTAGAGGCCGCAGGAGAGAGTGGAGAGAGAAAGTGGAGCTTCAGCGAAGGTCAGATCTATAGGGGACAGCTTATCGTACGGGGTTGGAATGTCTGTCGAATTCAAAACTATCCTGAAGCCGAAGTTCTGCTACATGCGAGTTCAACTGAGCATTGCGAATGTTCCATCGACATTTCTTGATCTTCGGATGTACAAGAGCGTAGTTATCTCTTCCATCCACGACATGTACGGCGATGTTGGGCTGCCAGGAACGATCGACGTGATTGAGATGATGGAAGACAAATCCGCGATCATCCGCGCTCCATTCGAGTGGGTGCTCCTTCTCCCATCAACTTATCCTCCGCCTTAATCTCCTCCTCACCTCGACCGCTAGAACCTTCTCCTCCTCCTCTTCCTCCTCCCCTTCTACCACATCTACCTCCTCCACTCCTCTTCACCAGTCTTCCTTTCGTTTGTCTTGCTATGCACCTGCACCTGCACCTGCACCTGCACCTGCACCTGCACCTGCACCTGCCCCGGTGTTTCCCTCACCAGTCCAGCAGGAAAGCGACAGAGCTCAGAAACGCTCTGTCCTTCAAGTCAAAGTTTGACGGCAACGAGTGCGTTCTGCGAGTGCTCAAGGTACATCGGAAGAGCTGAGAAGTCTTCCTCGCTCTGATCCCATGACAGGTCGCTGGTACTCTGATCTCGGTGCAGAACACTGGGACTTTCCAGCATCAGTCGCTACCAGAACCGTGTGCGTGATGGTTGTGCTGAGGAGGAGGAGAGGGGGGGTTGGAGAGTGGAGATGCTCTCTCAGGGAGGAACGTGCTGTTCTGATTGTGAGGAATGTTTTGCTGAGGATTCTTTCCGCGCAAGTTAGGTGCTTGATGATTATGTTCAGAACTTTTACCAGGCACTATCACGTGAAACCCTCCATCTACAAGTATCGCTACGGGTGCGCATCAAAGGGAGTTTGCTAGTTAGATGCAAACATACACATAGGTCAAAGAGATTTTCTTTCCTTGGCTCTTTTTCTTCCTCCTCGTCCCCGTCCTTTCTCCCCGCTAAAAGCTTCAGTCCTTCCTGCTCGATCGCTTCTTTGGCTGTAGGGATAGTCAGCCAATACTCCTCGGATATCATGACTAAAACGGCGGCGGCGGAGCAGGAGCAGGAGCAGGAGGCAGGAAGGAGGAGAAAGGAGGAAGAGAGGAGGCAGGATGGTAGAGCAGGGGTACCTTGCTTGATGCAGCAGCTCCTGGAGTGCTGATCTCCTCGATCTCTGCGCAGGAATGAGTTTAGCTGATTCGATTTTGTCGTGGCTAATTCTTTTACCTTCATCCTCAGCATCTTCGGCCTTGTCTACATCGCCAACATCAGGATTCTTCCTTCCCAGCTCCTGGGGGAGGGAGGGAGGGAGGGAGGGAGGGAGGGAGGGAGGGAGGGAGGGTGGTAGTTGTAGGAGGCGTCTGAGGAACTCTGAGGAGTGTCATCGAGATTCGAGATACACGACGACCAAACTCACTAGGACGTGAGGGTATCCCAAAGATGGCGGCAGACGCTTCTAGCCAGCTAGCATATCCGTAGGCAGTCCTGCTAAGAAGACAAGCACC
>NW_005434316.1:6440-14446 GCF_000315625.1 Guillardia theta CCMP2712
GCAGTCTGTGATTTGAGGAGTTTCCGTCTTCTGCAGTCGAATTGCGCGCGTTGAGAGCGATCGGTCGATTTAAGGAACTGAGGATGCTGGTACAGCTCCTTATCGGCTGTATACCCATAGCTTGCAAATGTCTTAGAGGAGATCTCGTTCATAATCTGTCACATTTGGTATCTTGCGGATTCAGTTATGGGGAGGCATCTCCCGAGGGCATTGGTACGACATCGATACAGGGCTTGCGGATCCCAACGAGCCCAACATATGCAGCAACGGCTTGGGAAGGAGGAGGAGGAGGAGGAGTAAACTAGATAATGTCGCAGTTTCGAGGGAGGGAGGGAGGGAGGAAGGGAGATAGAGGGCAGAAGGCAAGGGAGCAAACAGCTGCGTTGAAAGCAAGAGCAGGAGCGAGAGGGATGTGGCGGGGTCGGAGTCAGATGTTCATAGCAAACAGTAGGTGTCAAACCGTACACCCACTGATGCCACCGGAACATCCGAGGCACAGCTTGCAACGTGTGCTGCACATGCTGAGGCACAAGTGAATATGTCTGGTCATATGAGCTTCAAAGGTCAACCTGGTCAGGATGGCTTTAGACGTCGTGTAATGATTGTCACTGCGATGATGGGCATTCCAGCAAAGAAGCTTTTTGGAAACTGCAGGGACAAAAAGCACTTGTATTGTGATGCTACTGAAGCTTTGAATCAAGATCCATTGTTTGCAGGTGGTTTGAAAGACAAAACGACCAGAGACAAATGGCATGACAGCATGCTCGTAGTGGATACCATTACACAACACAGAGGTTCAGAACGAGGCTAAGTAGAAGTTAGGAGATAACTTGAGAGCAAGAGAACAAAGGTAGACTACGTTTACTTAAGGTAAACTGCACACTCGCACTGCGCACGGTAGCGCATGCGCGTCAAAGGGAGGCCGTATTTAGATGTCAGGGCGGATACTAAGTACCCGTACGAGTATCCGAGACGTCCGGATCCTCACGGATACAACATCGCTCCCATCTGCGCTTGACAACATAGTTCCATCTTGTCCTTCGCTGTCACATGAGGATCGACGACGAGGATCAATTGTCTGAATCAGAAGAGTCCGACGGCGGAAGCGCGGAGGTGGGGAGAGCTTGAAAGTCCTGACGGGCTTCGAATTGACGAATCAATTCACGCAATCCTGTCTTGCGTTGCAGAAGATGCGCAGGCAACCAAGTGCTTTCGCTAGCTTGATTGTAACCAGTCCATTTGACGAGATATTGAGTGCCACGGCCACGACGACGTTTGCTGAGAATGCTCTCGATTTCATATTCGAGGCCGTCGCGAGTGACGAGCGGGTCAGGCGGTAGGTCTGGCGACATGTAAGCAGGATCTCTGTCGACGTGAGGTCGAAGCCACTTGATGTTGATCACGGTGTTCCTGATGGAAGCAAAGCGCGATGAGACTTCGAGACGCACAGTGTTGTCCGAGACAAACTCCAGGATGCGAAAAGGGCCGACGAAGCGAGGGTTGAGCTTGGCAGAAGCGTCGGGAAGGTTGAGGTTGGCAGTGGAGAGCCAGACCATGTCACCAACTTGGTAACTGCAGGGTCGACGAGCAAGAGCTAGGCGATCCTCGGTGGCACGAGCAGCTTGTTCCAGGGCGTCACGAGCGGCTTGAGCGCTGACTTCAGAGGCTTCGATGATGGAATCTAACGTTTCCTCCTGATGATCAGCGGCAGCTGGAAGAGTGAGCTGAGTGCGGATCTGCTTGCCAAACATCACTTCGAAGGGGCTGAGTCCAGTAGGACGTCGCACGGCGGCGTTAAGATGGGTCTCCAGGATGGGAAGATACTTGTCCCAGTCGGCACGAGGGTACTGATTGCAGTAGATGCGAAGAGCTTCGAGCACAACTGAGTTCATACGCTCGGGTCGGCCGTTGCTTTGAGGCATGAAGGGCGACGAATGCTTGACGTGAACGTTGAGCATCTTGAAAAGCGCATTCCAGAACTTGGAGGTAAAGATGGCAGCGTTGTCGCTGATGAGAACCTTGGGAAGGCCTTGCGAACGAAACACTGTCTCGATGAACTTCTGAGCGGCTTGCTCAGAGGTAATGGTTTTACGACAAGGTGTCAGGTACACCCGTCCTGTGAACTCATCAATGAAGAGTAAAATAGAATCATTCTTATCTGAGGTCCGAGGTAGGCCAGTGAGGAGGTCGAGAGACACGACTTCGAATCGGTTGGCCGGCACTGCGTGGGAGTGCGGGTTGCCCATCTGCTTTGGGCGATAGGACTTGCCTTGAAGACAGTGAGTACACGAGAGGATGTACAGCTCGGTGTCCTTGCGGAGTTGAGGCCAGTAGACGGTCGCGGCGAGTTGTAAGTAGGTCCGCGAGAATCCAAGGTGAGACTGCAGATCGTGAGCACGTTGCAAGACTTCGCGCCGAAGAGCTTGAGGAATGCAGAGGCGCACGCGACGTAACGAATCTGTGTAGAAGAGTAGGCCGTCGTCGAGATGATACCGGGAAACAACTGTCTTGGATTGCAGACGTCGAATGATGTCCTGACTGAACGAGCAGGCAGGGTAAGCGGCTCGAATAGCTTCGGTAAGCGGTTCGAGGGTGCTCACGGTGAACGCAAGCAAGTATCCGTCTTCAGGACGGATGAGCTGCTCATGATGCGGAGCATCAGTGGAAAGGGCAGGGAGAGGAACTTCGTCCTGGCGGCTGAGAGCATCAGGCACGATGTTTTCGGAGCCTTTCACATAGCGAAACTCGGTGATAGCAAACTCGCTGAGGGTCTGGAGCCAGCGGATGAGACGACTGCTGAGCTCTTTCTGAGTTTGGAAGTAGGTCAAAGCCTGATGATCAGTAAAGACTTTGAACGCGATGCCAAGAAGATAAAAGCGAAAAAACAAGAGAGTATCCTTGATTGCAAGAAGTTCGCGCTCAGTGGCATGATAGCGCTGTTCGGTTGGCGTGAGCTTGCGACTGTAGAAACCGACTACGCGAGCGGATCCTTGAGCGGGCTGTTGTAAGAGAACACCTCCGATACCGACATTGGATGCGTCGCAATGTACTTCCGTGGGCAGAGTTGGATCAAAGTGATGAAGAATCGGCTGGGAGGTCAAGGCGGCTTTGAGAGAATCAAAGGCCTGTTGACACTCAATGGTCCAAGAAAAAGCGACGCCTTTACGAAGGAGATCAGTGAGCGGGGCAGCAATCATCGAAAAGTTTCGGATAAATTTGCGATAATATGACGCCAGTCCGAGGAACATTTTGACATGCTTGGCTGTAGTAGGCGTCGGCCAAGCGGAAATAGCAGCGGTCTTGGCGGTCTGCGTGGTCACACCTTCAGCAGACACATGATGACCGAGGAAATCGACACTGGTGCGAAAGAATTGAGCCTTAGATTTCTTGAGAAAAAGTTGATTTTGACGACAACGGTCCAAGACGGCTCGAACATGATCAGCATGTTCTTCCCATGTCGAATAGGTGCCGATCACGATGTCATCGATGTATGCGAATGCAGCCGGAAGATCATGAAGGACTTGTTGAATAAATTCTTGAAAGATGCTGGTGGCTGTAACAAAGCCGAATGGCAGGCGCTTGTATTGAAAGCGACCTATGGGGGTGACGAACGCAACGTACTTGCGGTCGGAAGCGCGCACTAGCAGTTGCCAGAAGCTTTTGATACAATCCAAGGTAGTGACGCAGAGCTGCGTGTTAGGACGTCTAGCAGCCTGACCTTGGCGAACGATGTCCGCGAGACGTTCGAGCATCTCGTCGACCGTGGGAGTAGAGACTTTCGGTTGATTCAAGACGACCTGGTTCAAGCGGCGCAGATCACAGCAAAAGCGATAACTCTTGGGATCAAGTGGGGAGCGAGGGTCGTTTGGGCGTCGAGAGAAGAGTACGGGAAAGCCAAACTCACTGGATGACGGCTCAATGATGTCATGCTCAAGCATATATTCGATGGTGGCTTTCAATTCGCCTTCCAGGTGAAGCGGCACGCGATATGGGCGGCTGTTAATAGGCAATGTCCCGGGCTTGAGATGAATCTCGGCTTCGAACGAGCGATTAAGCTTGAGGTTGGTCGGAAGGTCGTCGACCAAGATGTCTGCATATTCAGTGCAGAGGTCGGCAGCTAGGCGAGCTGGGGTACCCGTGAGGGGGTCGGTAGTGGATGCTGAGGACGAGTCCGGAGCGATAGCCATACATTGCACAAGGAACCACTCGTCCTCCGGATGGGCAGCGCGAAGGGCATGCGCATCCGTCAGCGAGAGTGTTGTGACGGCCAGCACAGAGTTGTCGTAAGGAATCTGGTGCAGACTTGGCAGACAGACGGGCTTGGCTGATGACTTGCTGTCCACGTAGACTTCGCGTGTCTTGGGATGATAGACAGCGTTGTGAGCGTGTATCCACTGGAGGGAGAAGATCAGTGGCTGGGAACAATTCGGTAAGATATGAAACGTATCTGTAAAAGAAAGACGTCCAATGCGATAGGTCAGCGAGATGGAGCCGAGAGTTTCCACGCGCCGATTGTCGGCGACTTGAACCACAAATCGATGTTCGCGAGAAATGCGAGTGTCAGCGATTTTCAGCTGGCGAAGAAGTTGCTGGGAGACGATGTTGAGTGTAGCACCATGGTCCAGCAGAGCAACGGTTTCTGTTGCAGACGCATTCGAGGATGAACCGAAACAAACAGGTAAGCGAATGAGTTCGGGTAAGATGAGCTCGAGAGTAGCCGAATTGCAACTCTGACTCGGGGCCAAGCAGGGGCAGATGTTGATCTGACCCGTGGAAGAAGACGTGAGGGTGGTACACGTCGCAGGAGGCAGCACAAAAGAGCTTGGCAAAGACGTACGGGTGCTGGAACCTGGTAAGGGAGGGGCATTAAGCGAATTGCCGGCAGGAAGGTCTGTGGACCCCCTCTTTCCTGCCGTCACTCGTTTCCCGAGGATCGGGCCGAGATGGTTTGGAGGGCAGCCAACAGCTGAGTGTGGCGCTCCTCTTCACGAGAATACCTGTCTTGAGTAGCCTTTCCAAGCTGGACAGTCGGGCTTGACATGTCCTTTCTCCTGGCAGTAGTAGCAGCGAACTTCGCGTGGTTTCTTAGAACCGCGTGCAGAATTACCTTTCCCTTGGGCAGAACCAGCGCCTTTTCCGCGAAGTTAACCAGACGAAGAGGAGGAGGCTTGAGCAGCAGCAGCAGAAGCAGAAGGTGTCGACATCGAGCGATTGGACGGCTCAAGTAACTTCTGTGTGTAGGCGACAAGTTGAGACGGTGCCGCTATGTTTTGAAAACATAGCGGCACCTATTCCGTAGTGGTCGCGATAAATGGCGAACCAGGTATGCAGCGAGCCACGCGTCTGAGCGTGAGAGAACCCATTGATGAAGAGACGTAAGGTCGTGTCATTGACGTAAAGAACTGCTGGGCTGACTTGCTTCTCAAGTGTCTTGAGCAAGGTCGTAGCACGCGCCAAATAAGCCCAAGCATTCTCCGAAGAGGACTGCTTCAGCTCGGCGAGTTGAGCCTGATAATCCTTGGAACGCATGGCGGGCGCCATGCAGTTGCGGAGCTGATTGCCAAACTCGGTCCAGGAAAGACGATGGATGTCCATCTGCGAGGGATAGATACAATCGAGCATCACCATTACCTCTTCCGTAATCAACGGGCATATGGATTGCACCCATTTGGCTTCGGGGATCTCTTGCGAGGCCAGAGCTCGTGAACACTGCCGAAGAAAGTCATCGATCGAACGTGTATCGGTCATACCCTTGTAGGTGGGGATGCGGCTCCCGTTAAATTTGGGCGCCACGGTGGGAGTAGGCAGAACTTGGAAAGTGTCCGTCGAAGGCGCGGATGGCGGAGTGAGCTGAGCTGGCACGATGCTGTCCGATGGGACCTTCAGGGGGACGGAATTCATAGATGGAGCTGGCATCGGCGTGAGGACAGCATCCGACAGGGGCGCCTGGCCGGTCAGCATGGAGAGCTGAGGCGCCAGCACGGCAAGACGTGGGTCATTGTCGGCTAAGATGGCACAAATGTGGCCGAGCAGTTGGAGGCATTTGTCTGTTTTAGCATCCAACGCTGCGAGGTGATCAGAAGAAAAATTTTCTGACCTGGGCAGACATGCAGGATTTGCAGAAGAGGCTGCTCGTGGTTGAGCTGTCTCGACTGATCTTGGAACATTTGGTTGGGAAGCGTCCTCCCCGATTCGGGCCCGTTGCTCCACGCCTGCTGGCATGATGCTTTGCATGTCTCCGCTCATAATAAGTTGTGTCGGGATAATCTCGGCGTCCGTTCCATGAGCACTAAGAATTTCCGTTTCCCGAGCAGGGGAGATCGATTCTTGAATCTCCATTCCCTCTTGTTCGCTACCAGAGTCTTCTTCTTGAATGAATCTTAACTCTGATTGTCTGCTTCTTGACGATGGGCTTCTCCCTGAAGCAGCTTGCTTTCTGTATCCTGTTCCTCTACCGTACTTCGATGGCATGAATGAACCAACTTCGCTTCCAGAATGTTGTATACACAACACAGAGGTTCAGAACGAGGCTAAGTAGAAGTTAGGAGATAACTTGAGAGCAAGAGAACAAAGGTAGACTACGTTTACTTAAGGTAAACTGCACACTCGCACTGCGCACGGTAGCGCATGCGCGTCAAAGGGAGGCCGTATTTAGATGTCAGGGCGGATACTAAGTACCCGTACGAGTATCCGAGACGTCCGGATCCTCACGGATACAACAAGATGAACGGTTCGTTAAACAAGTCGAGAACGGTGGAACTCCAATGAATGAACTAGACCACCTGCACCTTGAACTTTCTCGCATCAAGCGCCCATTTGTACAGCAAGCTGCACAAGCCAAGGCCTTGAAAATTGCAGATGAAATAAGGCCAGTGGAAGGGTGTTCTACACGTCTAGTTCCTCTTCAGCCGCACAAGAAGAAAAGCCGTCAGATGACAAATGTTCCTTTCTAAAACGAAACTGCTCCAGAAACTCTGCGTCCGTGAAATGTTCTGCAGATTTGAAACTCCCTCGTGAATAAGACCTCATGTACGGTAGAGAAATCCAAATGAGGTGACGATGAAGTAATGCACACAAAGCATTTAACCTGCAGACAATCAACTTGGAAACAAACGATCCAAATCGAGAGCGGTGGAACCAATCAACATGCACACAAAGGATGTTGAGGAGCCATTTCACACGTCGTTTCGCAATGTATTGCTCCATATGAGATAGGTGTGTGCGCCTGATGGATAGCATGTAACTCCTTGTACCATTTACTACACCCCTTACCAAAAAATGAATTTAGGGGAGCTCCGAGAGCTCCGAGGGGATCTGGTACCAACAAACGAGGGATCTGGTACCAAAAAATGAATTTAGGGGAGCTCCGAGAGCTCCGAGGGGATCTGGTACCAACAAACGAGGGATCTGGTACCAAAAAATGAATTTAGGGGAGCTCCGAGGGGATCTGGAGATTAGAGGCTAAACCATACACCACCACCCACACCACCACGGAACCCTACCCCATCACACTCCACACAGTGACCTCTCACTCCAAGAGATTTAGCAATTCCTCATACAAGCTTCTTCCAGCCGTAGTAGAATCAAGAACAGGGGGTTAACCAACAATATTTGGCGCTGGGATAGGATGTAGATGAGATACGACTGCTCAGTGTAGTACTACAAGACCAGTGGGTCAAGAAGCTTCCAAGGGGGTAAGGGAGTACAGTGGGAGGGGGATGGGGTAGAGAGAGTGAAATGGGGGGGTGGAAGGAGGGAAGGGTTGTCACTTTGAGTAAAGGAGAAGGTTGTACGGGTGTCAACATGCACCATGCGAGAGCGACCAATGCTGTCACCCCTGCCAACGTTTGGACAGGAACAATGCTGAGATTGTACGTGCTCTGTATGCTGCTAGGGGGTTGGATGTGCCCGCAGGCCTGGGGAGCAACCACTGTGAGCTGTGGAAGCTGCACGTTTCATGTCTCGGATGAGGGATTATTGACGAGGGAGGGGAGCTGTGTGGGTGA
>NW_005434315.1:0-14292 GCF_000315625.1 Guillardia theta CCMP2712
AGGTCACCTTGACTCACAAGCTAGAGGAATGCGTTCACTGTCCGAACTTATCTTCTTCAGCGGTTGGGTCCGGCAGGTTGGATGAGTGTGTGTGTGAGGCTGGATACCACCGTGTTGAAGGCAGCACACCCAGCGCACCGTTCACCTGTGAGATGTGCCCAGTGGACAGCTACTGCTTTGGGGGGGTCCTCAAGGCATGCCCCACAAACTCCTTTGCTGGACAGTTCTCGTGGTCGATCTACGACTGCACTTGCGAGGCGGGATATTACTGGGTGGAAGGGAATGGGACTGCAGGGGAGGGATCGAGGTGCGGGGGGTGCCCTGTGGGGAGCTACTGCAACAACAGTGTGATGCAATCGTGTCCATCGAATTCGCTGTCTGTAGAGCTGTCTTCTTCGATCTCGGCTTGCGTGTGCATTAATGGGTATTACCCGGCAAACGGGGATTACACTTGTACGCTATGCCCTGCGAACAGCTACTGCAAGGATGGTATGATTATGGGGTGCCCGGCGAACAACTTCTCCCTGGCGGGGTCGTCATTGCCAACGGATTGTGCGTCGTTGAACGCATGCCAGAAAAACACCTTCTCATACACTGGGGAGAAAATCAACCTGCTGTACTCATGCGGAGATGACGAGAGATCGTTGTGTTCGAGCACGTGCAGGATTGGGTCGGCGATGACACCTGGTTTTGAACGAAAGGGAATATGGACAGGGCCAGGATCGTCAAGCACTGATGTTCGGGGTTCGTGTGAGCATGCATTAGAAGAGCCAACGACGACAGGCTTGGTGACGCAAGAGGTATCGATTGGGTGCTACGATTGCCGAACACCGCCATTCATAATCATAGACCTTGGGGTGAGTAGAGAGATTTCTAAAGTGAATATCTGGAGTATAGACAATGGGGCGTATTGGAATCTTGCGGGAGCAGGGGAACGAGTGTTGATTGGGGACAACCCAAGCGCGCCACCAGACTCTTGCCCACAGAGCTGGGGGTGTGTGGGTTGTTGTAACAACAACAACGGACTATGTGCCTCTGGTATCAGGTGGTCAGGGCCTAACCAGAAGAATGAGATATCTTGCAACATGAAGGGAAGATATATAACGTTGACGACGGATTGCTTGCCATGCTCGGGTGGAAACCAGCATGGGCAATGGAAAGGGGTACTGCAATCTGCTAAGGTAGAGCTCCCGTTTTGCTACGACTGTCCGGCGAATTCGGTATCGATCCCACAGTCTACGCGTTGCACGTGCCTTCCCGGATACATAGACGCGTTGACTGGGTTGGGGTATACGGATAATACGAAGAGCGCATGCATCCCAGACACGGCGTGTTCAGACATGCCAAACGGGGTTTGGGATCTGTCAAGTAACCAGTGTATATTATGCCCGAGTGGGTACTACAAGAGTGGTCCACTGGAATGCGTGCCATGTCCCGCAGGATATGCGCTGAATTATTCTGGAGCGATCTCACAGTCAGAGTGCACTTCGTGTACTCCGTCATATTTCAGCGACGAAGCGGGATCTTTGATTTGCAAGGAGTGTCCTGTTGATATGTATTCGAACATGTCGGGGACATCATGCGCGTTGTGTCCCGATGGGTCATATCTGAAAAACCCATTGCAAGGGAGCGATCAATGTGCTGCGTGCGTTCCTGGTTACTTTTGTGTGAATGGGGTGATGAAACTGTGCGCAAACCACACATACTCAAACGCATCGTCGACAGCGTGTGAATATTGCCCTGAAGGATCATATTTGAAGAATCCATTGCAAGGGAGTGAGCAGTGCTCTATATGCGAGGCAGGGAATTACTGTAGCCTAAGCCAGAAAAGTGCATGCTTTAAGAACTCAAACTCGACAGCTGGATCTTCTTTGAAAGAGCAATGTCGATGCAACTACGGATACTACCAGAGTGAGCCAGGCGTGTGCTCTGTATGCCCGAGGAACTCTCATTGCCCTGAAACGTGCTTTGGTTGATCTTTGTGTATTTTTTGTTTTTTAAAAACAAAGTTTGCTACGGTTTGGTTTTTTCCAATAAATAAAAAAGCACTGGGAAGGGTCTACGGGAGGCATGTTGGCGGCTGAGGATCTCTTGTGCTTGTCCGATGAGTTTCCACCCGATATTGAGGAGTTTGCCTCTGTGGATGCGATACAACGGAAGAGGAGGAAGATCAGCACTAACAGGAATACAGCATCAAAGTGCGAGCAGAGGTGTGGGGGATCGGAGTGCTTGTCCGATGAGTTTCCAGCCGACATTGAGGAGTTTGCCTCTGTGGATGCGATACAATGGAAGAGGAGGAAGATCAGCACTGACAGGAATACAGCATCAAAGTGCGAGCAGAGGCGGGGGGGATCGGAGTGCTTGTCCGATGAGTTTCCAACCGACATTGAGGAGTTTGCCTCTGTGGAGTTTGCCTCAGGGAATCCTTTTGTCGTATAAAGGTTAAAAAGGTTTTCTATAAAGAATATTGTTTGTATCGAGAGAATATTTCGGGCGGACTAAATTTTTATTTCTTTTTCATTTCCTCTTGAATGTAAAAACTTGACTGACAGTCAAGCATAGGACAGGAAGAGCAGCATGAGCTCAGTGGTGTGTTATCACTGTGGGAGGTGGGGGCACATTGCCCCGGAGTGTTGGACGAATTCCCGTTATGCGGTCTCAGAATGGAGCGTCACCTCGAATAGAAGAACATGTTTTCAATGCGGAAAAACCGGACACTTTGCCAGCGAGTGCTATGCTAACAAGAGAAGGCGGACGGAGACTGTGGAGTGCTTCAATTGTGGGAAGCCTGGGCATTTCGCTTCAGAGTGCTTCTCACGAAAATGGGGCTCATACGAACAGCGTAATGATGAGATGGATGATGAAAAGGTCAAAAGTAGTGAGTCGAGTGAAGAAAGCGAGGATGAAGAGATAAACAAAAAGCCCATCGAGTATCCTCAACTCCTCCCCGGTACGAGCGGAGTATACATCTTGTTATATCCCAACGGACAGGTATACGTGGGCAGATCGAAGAACGTGGATAAACGCATTGGACAGCACTTGAAGGGACCATTCGCCGAATCATGGGGTAACCCAAAATTGATAGCCCCAGAAACCCCCGCGATACCGCATGATTTGGAGTCTTGGGAAAGGAATGAGACTTTGCACCAGATGAAGAAACACGGCATCACAAAGGTGAGAGGGTGGAAGTATACTTCCGTTGCACTCAGCGCGGAAGAACATAGAGATGCCGCAATGCAGATACGCGAGAAATACGATCTGTGTCGTATGTGTGGCAGCGGAACTCACTTCGCAGAGACATGTCGCTTGTCACGCGCCTGATAGTGAACTCAGCCGCTGAGCCGCTTAACAGTGCGTTTGAATAACACTTGTTTATTACAACAACAAGAATATCACAATTTACGTCGTTTGGATTGCCTTCGTACAGAATCATCTCCATTCCCAACAACTTCCTCATTCCCTCCATCAGCCGATACGTTCGACGTCGTGCGGGCGGTGGCATCGCTGCGTGCTGCATCGGTCAACTTCCTTAACTCCTCCTCAAGTTCCCGAACTCGATCTTGCTTCATAGTCCGAGTTATAATTTGACTGTTCTTGATCGTAGTAACAACACCACTGTTGTTAGTAGTCTCAATGATCTCCTCTCTCACCCTCTTCTTCACTCCAAGCAATGAAACTCCTGAATTGTTGTAACTCTTGTACAGATCATAGGCCATACTCGCAACACCAAAGCTAAACAACAAAGTGTTCATTTTCACACCTTGACACTTAGGCCCTTGCTTTAAGTAACGCAGTCCGCGGCCCCTAATGACACTTAGTACCCCACACAAAGCAGGTAAAATAAGGGGTAGTCAAAGTGGGGGAATAACCAAGAGACAAACATAGAGGGGTGGTATGATACAATAAAACAACCCGTACTGTAATCAATGACACTTCGGCTAAGATCCTTGTACCCCCAATTAAAGCCTTAATTTAAGGGGTACTCACGTATTACATTTTGTGCTGAGAAACATAACACGTAACACATATGTACCCCCTATCTGCCCTATATATTCATGTATAACCACCGGGTACACCCAGTCCACCTGTAATAGGACGACCACCCCATGTCAGTCAGGTTCATGTACCCCCAGTACCCCCTGCCTGCTCTATATATTCATGTATAACCACCGGGTACTCCCACCCCACCTGTAATAGGACGACCACCCTATATAACCCCAAGTACCCCCTGTCTACCCCATATCTTTATATATAACCACCGGGTACACCCAGTCCACCTGTAATAAGACGACCACCCCATATAACCCCAGTACCCCCAATCTCCCCCATATCTTTATATATAACCACCGGGTACACCCAGCCCACCTGTAATAAGACGACCACCCCATATAACCCCAGTACCCCCAATCTCCCCCATATCTTTATATATAACCACCGGGTACACCCACCCCACCTGTAATAGGACGACCACCCCATATAACCCCAGTACCCCCAATCTCCCCCATATCTTTATATATAACCACCGGGTACACCCACCCCACCTGGAATGACCCACCACCCCATATAACCCCCACCACCCCCATTTCCCCCATATCTTCATATATAACCACCGGGTACTCCCACTCCACTCCACATATAATAAAGGGTGGGACCTAGGAAAATCTGAGAAGTCACAATGCCCATCAAACGCAAGGCACGGCGCTCCTCCATTGGCATGTCAAAGAAACCCAAAGTATCTTTGGCTCTTGTGGTATATCGACCACCTCAAATACCTCGCGAATCTGATGCAGTTGTGATATACAAACCATTTGTGGATTTCGATTATGCTCGAAGTTGCATTTTTGCACATTGGACATGTAATTTGTTTTTCAGCCGTGGGAATGGAGTCGGTGGGCGAATATTGAGCCCCAAGTACAGCAACCGTGAGACTGTTCAATGGCGACTGTATGTAATCAGACTTTTTCACATGCTTGACCGGTTTACTATCAGGAAGCTCGTTCCATTTTTGTTGCAATCTTCTATAGATTCCGATCATGATATGCTGTGTCGCAGCTTGTTGAATTTTTTTGGTGTCAAGATTGAGTCAAATGATCACTTTGATAACTTGAAGGTTGTCGAATATGAAGCCTGGATAAGAAGGATGTTCCAACATCAAGCATTCGACAAAGTGAAGCAGACAAAGCTTCAGTATGAATCTGAAATCGACAAGATGCAACAGAAACATGCTTTAGAACTAGAGAACAAAGACAGGCTGATTGCAGCCCTTCTCAAGAGGATTCCAAAGAAATTTTGAGTTATTCATTAAAGATACTTTTAAAATCTCGTAGTCACTGCATTGAATCAATGAACCGATGACACTGTTGTTCATACATCTGCTTTCCACATTTCCTCTGATTTCCAAGAAGAGCGAACAATTGAATGTTTCTCTTGATGACCCCCAATAGTCAGTGACTATTGAGGGCGATGATACAGAGGTCTTTGCAGAAATCCAGGTCTTCGAGGAAGTGACTTGAAACAAAGTAGAATATTCATGGCTGCATTGACGTCCCGGGATACAAATGGAGACTTGAAACATCTGGTGGAAGAACACCATTTCAATCCTCGAACACACGTTTTTCGCGTGTTGTGTATCCCTTTTCTTCGCATTAAGTGTCGCATAAAATCATGTTTTGGTTCGCTGACTCAGCTTTTGAGTTTGTCGCATTCATCACTTTTTATATTTTTTTTCAAGAAAATAAAAAAACCAAACCCAAGCAAATATTAACCACTGGAGGTACAATACTCATCACGAGTTTAGGAGACGAATTTGTGATTTTGGAATTTGGGATTCCTTGTGGAATCCTTTTGACGTATAAAGGTTAAAATCTCGTAGTCACTGCATTGAATCAATGAACCGATGACACTGTTGTTCATACATCTGCTTTCCACATTTCCTCTGATTTCCAAGAAGACAACCTTTTGCAACGCCGCCAGCCGCAGAAAGCGCGAATGAGAGTCAACATGTATTACCACAAAGATGAACACCCATCTACTATCCACTAAGCTCTTCCGATGAAAACCACAGAAACAGAGTCATGAGCCTCTCGCGGGCGGGAGTTAAAGCCTTAATTTAAGGGGTACTCACGTATTACATTTTGTGCTGGGAAACATAACACGTAACACATATGTACCCCCTATCTGCACTATATATTCATGTATAACCACCGGGTACTCCCACTCCACCTGTAATAGGAGGTTCATGAATTTGAGTCAATTTCGAATTGCTTCTATATCGGGCTTGAAGCGCTTGCGAGAATCAAAGGAATGATGCAGTCCTCCACACAGAACCTCACCCTCGGCGCGGCGTACCCAAACCCGCTCACCTATGGTGACATCGACCATTATCTCAGTGCTGTCGAGTATGACACCGAGGTCTCCCCAGAGGAGTTGCATCAGCAGATCACAAAAGCCGCGCTGAGATTCGTCCGGTCTAGGAACATCCCCGTGGACTCCAAGATCTACACGAAGGCAATCACATTCATGAATTCCAACTTCTGTCACATCAAGGGGGTCGAGAACTATCTTGCAAAGTTGCTTGTTACGAAGTAGTGTGAAAATAAAAACGATTCTTTATTTCAAGAAAGACTCTCAACAGTCTCTACACCGCAGCTCTCCCAGAACCCGACGCTCTCGGGCAGTGGGTTCCATGCCTCCCTGATCCGGAGCTTCTGTACAAACAGGCGACCGAGCCCCTGTCTCCGCATGTCTGGCCTCACCCAGATACACTCCGCGATATCGTCTTGCATGATGCAGTAGCAGGGCAGCAGGTAATCACCGGGGTCACCGTTCATGTCCACACAGAAAAGAGGATCGAGCTTGCACCCCAGACGAAACATCTCCTCGGTCTCGATTACCTTGAGTCCATAAAGTGTTTTCTCTTTGAAAGCATTCAGAATAGTGTTATACGGCACATTTCCTGGGCTGCCCTCAATGATCTGTCGGAAGATGATCCAGAAATCACCCTCGTCCTCAACCCTGAAAGCGGTGGCATCCCCGTAGTGTTCCTTCCACAACACACGCAACATCGCGTGTGAGATGCGATAATTCCTATGGAAGCTACACAAGCCTTCATACATCGGCCATTGTTCTTGCATGATGGGGTACTCAACGACTTGCCTTGAAGTTTTTTCGGGGTGGGGGGGGGGGGTATTTTTGGTACCATATACGGGTGGGGGAGGATGCTGGTAGTTGAGCTGTTTGTTACTTAGCCATCAAAGGAAAAATTTCTTTTATTTGCTCCAGAAGTTGATTTTTCTTCTCATTGTTAGGCTCGAATTCCAATAATGCAAGTTCAAGCAATAGTTTTATAGCTACGGAATTCCGCTGTAATATTTGCTTATTCTTTCTCAATCTCGCATTTATCTGGTCTGAATCTGCATACTTGTAACCTGCCAAAGCGCCAATTACTGGATAAGACATTGGTGCGTATGTAGAAATCATGTTTTTTTTATTTTCCGCTGATGTTGCATACATCAATGAACCAAGAGCTGTGCCTGCACTTATTGGAATTGCATAGTTTTTGATATTTTGCATGTATTTGTTTATATCTTGCATGTATTTGTTTATATCTTGTATATATTTGTTACACTTCGTTCTTGACATGTTGAAGGATTTTTCTTATTCTGAATTTTTCATTTCATCATTATCAGGGTCTTTCAATGCATATTCCAACAGTATTTGTATAGCTAGTGAATTGCTGTCTAATTGTGCATCCAAACGATCCTCTAGGATCTTAAAATTCACATCATGTAATCTCTGTTCTATCATATCATTTGCATACTTGTAACCTGCCAAAGCGCCAATTACTGGATAAGACATTGGTGCGTATGTAGAAATCATGTTTTTTTTATTTCCCGCTGATGTTGCATACATCAATGAACCAAGAGCTGTGCCTGCACTTATTGGAATTGCATAGTTTTTGATATTTTGCATGTATTGTTTTGTGATATCAAACTAATGGACTTATTTATATAGTTTGTTTGAAATGAGGTATAAATTAAATCTTGCTAAAGAATTGGTGCTTATGGGGAAGGGGCAGTGTTTCAAACAGGGACTTGTTGTCTGCACCCTCACTGTTCGAATATTCATTCTTTCAGTGCTTCTTTGTTTCAAAAACGTCAATTGTTCTGGCATATCGTTCGCTCCTATATGTTCACACATCACATGCCCTGCCAACCAGTACCTTATCAATTGCGGTCCTGATAGCGAAGGACAGTGTATGGACTGCACTTCATGCTTGCAGAATGAATATCAAACGAGAGCATGCCAGGAAGGTGATGTCCAGGTTGATAGGCAGTGTGAGGTCTGCACTTCATGCCTGCAGGATGAATACCAAACAAGAGCATGCCAGGAAGGTGGTGTACAGTTCAATAGGAAGTGTAGAAGTTTTTTCTCCAACTGCTCCGGTTATTATCTCATTCACCGTGGCCCTGGGACGCATACAGAGTACAATGTTACTTTTAAGGAGGCGGCTTTGGTAGATGTGCTCATTGTTGCGGGTGGTGGCGGGGGAGGTTCGAGCGGGGCTGGCGGTGGAGGCGGCGGAGGTGTGATACATGCTCAGAGTGTCCCTGTCCCTGCCGGGACGCACCATGCTTCTACAGGGAACGGGGGGAATGGTGCATGTGCAAGAAATACTGGACAGTGTGGTCCTGTGTATGGTTCCAATGGACAGCCTTCATCAATATTCGGGGCGACTGCTTATGGAGGAGGTGGGGGTTGTGGACGATATAATGGATGCGCAGCTGGTTATTCATGTCCATATTGTTCTCAGGGATTAAACGGTGGATCCGGTGGTGGTATGGGTACAGCTGCATGGATGGTTGATACTAATACTTATCCGGGGGGCAGAGCGGATTGGGGGTCGGTTGCAGCGTCTTCAATCGTCTGGAATGGGCAATTGCTCAAGGGATATGCAAACGATGGAGGATCTGGTGTGAGTGTAAATTTTTACTATGATAATGACGCCGGTGAACTTGTAAATGACCGTGTTTCCGGGGCCGGGGGGGGGGGTGCGGGGGGTCAAGGCATAGATGGCTCTGTGAATCTCTCCAAGGGGATTCCGCATGGGGGCGATGGGATTCAGATTAACATCGACGGGAACAACTACTTCTGGGCTGGTGGTGGTGGCGGTTCCCAATATATAGCCTATATAGGGGGTAATGGTGGTAAAGGTGGGGGTGGGGGTGGCGCGAGAACAGGTTGTTATTATAGATACTGGGGAGATGTGGGAGATTATGAATCATTCCATTGTGAGGACAGGGAGTATGGCTGGTCCAGTGGGGGCACTGGTGGCATTTCGAATGGGGAAAGTGGTGAGGGTACAAATAGCGTACTGTTGGGCGCTAGAGGTGGGTCAGGAGGGTCATCTACGGGGGGGGGAGGTGGCGGGGGTGCTACTGAAAAAGGCAGTGGGGGCTCCGGCGGCTCTGGGATGATTGCGATCAGGATCGTCTCTGGAGGCGGCGGTAATTTGGTGCCATTTTCAGGCGACCCTGACGGTTTCTGCTCTCTCTGCGCCCCCGGGGAAGCTGTGGTTAATTGCATCTGTATGCATAATCACTACAAAGCCACTACAGGTTCTTTGTACATGTGTGAGCCGTGTCCTGCCCATTCATCCGTGCTCAGCATATACCCAGCTTTTAAGAGGAGAGACTGCATTTGTGATACAGGGGACTTCTATTACAATGGCACGGATGACGACTTTGAATGTCTGACATGTCCTGTCAACTCAAGTATACCGGGTGGGGGTCCAGGGACATCCCGAGCTGACTGTGTCTGTATGAGTAATAACTACAGGGACGGCGGCGTTGATGATTTCGTTTGTACCCGCTGTCCTGAGAACTCTTTCTTGTTGACGAGCGACCAAGCGATGTCTCGAAAAGATTGCGTCTGCCAGTCCAATTACTACAAGGATGGTGCGGATGATGATTTCGTTTGTACCCGCTGTCCTGAGAACTCTTCCGTGTGGATCAGCGGCCAAGCGATGTCTCGTCTAGATTGCGTCTGCCAGTCCAATTACTACAAGGACGGTGCGGATGACAGTTTCATTTGTGCTCCTTGCCCAGTTAATTCCAATGCGTTGTATGGAGGTACATCACGTTTGGATTGCTTGTGCAATTCGGGGTACTATCGATCAGGGTCGGATGTGGCCTTTCAATGTCAAGCCTGCACAAACTGCACGGTGGGCCAGTACCAGGTCATAGCGTGTCAAGGTGGCAGCGACACAACCCAGAACCGTGTATGCTCCACATGCAGCGGGGGATGCTCCGCGGGGACTCATGAGATACAAGCTTGCGCAGACGGCAACAATGCAGCACAACGCGCCTGTGAGCCGTGCCCGGCGCAGACGTACTCGTTGACGGACTGGAAGTATTGTTCATCATGTCCGAATAATTCGTTTATTTTAGATGATGCACCTGGCACCTCTGCATATTCATGCTGGTGTGGGCAAGGTTTCGGCCTGATTGAAGCTGAGAAACTCATGGTAATGATCTTTGTGGAGTTGATGATGTTTGCTTTACTGCTGTTGACCTGACCTTTTTTTTGATTTGATAAAAAAGACTAACGACTGGGGATTTTGTTTTGTCCCTGATCTTTTTGGTCTCTTCCTCGTGGTGTTGCACTGTGTGACAAACCGAGCAACGAATTGAAATCATCACATGCGAAAGGTCGTCATCATATGCGAAAGGTCCGAAACAGTGACAAAGACATGTGTTTGTGGGCATCAAAAGAATATTTTTGGCATCGAAAGAATATTTTTATCATCGAAAGAATATATTATTCTATATATCGCATTTATCAATAATACAAATTCTTGCCTCGATCCGAACAAAAACCTTGCAAGAAATGGGGCTTATCGGGAAGGGCCAGCGCTTGAGACTGGGACTTGTTGTCTGCACCCTCACTGTTCTCGCTATTCTGCTTATGCTAAACCTGTTTGGTGAGAGCCACGTACTAATGTCCGCAGCGCAAGTCGTGCTTGCCGTGCACGAGCCCCCGCGTACGGTGGTGAGCATCACTACCTTTAGCGAGCGGATATTCCACATGGCCCCGTGCCTCGACAGCGTCTTCTCTCAGTCACAACAGCCAGACCGGATTATCATCTCCATCCCAAAGACATACAGGAAGCAAGAAAAAACTCTGTGCACCATCTCAGACTGTGTTTCAAACACTATGGACTATGATGAAAGCCCGGAAAACGTTTTGAAGTGGTTCAAAACGTACTTCGCTGCGAGCTTCAACGAGACCAAACACGACGTGTTCGAGTTTCCCAAGATCACGGTTCAGTTCCTTGAGAAGGACTGGGGTCCTGCGACGAAAGTCCTGGGGGCTTTGCTGCTGGAGCACGACCCCGACACCGTCATTATAACGCTCGACGACGACGTATATTACAATAGTGATACAGTCAAGTGGCTCTCTACTCACATCGATCGCCAGGGCATGGCACTCTCGTTTGGTTGCGAGATGTGGAACAGCCAGCACCGCAACTTCGTAGCGTTCACGACGTATTCCATCTCCAACATGTTCGCAAGCACCCCGCGCGTGTGCAAGGGCTGGCTAGTCGGCTGGACGGCTGTGGCGCATCGTGTCAGCAACTTCGGGGAGGACGTCTGGACGTACCTGAACAGACTCCCTCGGGGATGTTTCTACAACGACGATATTTGGATATCCGGCTACATCGCCAGACGGGGGGTGCTCAAGGTGTATGCGCCCTGGGTGCTTTATCACGCGTATCATCAGCGCGACAAAGAGCTCAGCCTGAGCACCATCGAGGGCACGCGAGAGCGGTACGCTTTGCCCTGCGCAAGGGAATTGTTTTAGAGGTTTCTTTTAATTTTGAGATTTTTTTTAATTTTCGAACTTTATGTCACTTCTTTCAATGCATCCTCCAACTCCAATATCTGAATGATTTTGATGATTTTTACGATGATTTCCACCGTTCCGCAACCATGAAACTCGAACAAAACCGACTCACCAATCCCGAGGTCGTTCACAGCGTGATAATAGCTGAACTTCCGTGTATCATACTCTTTTTTGGTCATCACGTGGCAATACACCCCCCCTTCGTGCGAGCAGAGAACGGCGTCGTAGTTCTTGAACGCAGGCCTGAACAAACCCAAGATGTGTGAGTTGTTGTACTCTGCTTCGGAGTTGATCTCGGCATTGAAATTCAGCCGCAAATGATCCCTCTGGTCGTGTTCGCCGTCGTCTTCAATTGACACCGAAAACAGCCCAAGCTTTTTCCTCACTAGATACTCCAGTTGTGTTTCATATTTCGATGACAAATTCTCGATGCATCTCTTTCGCTCTGCGTCCAATACAGGCTGCATGCTTTGGCTTTCTGGGGGTGGCGCGTGGTGTACATTCATGTACTTTCGTTTTTTTTCTTTACGGAAGAACTCGAAGCAGACGCCTGGGTTGAGGTGAATGAGGCAGATGGAGAGGACGACTTTGACGTTCCAGGGCTGGTCTTGTTTTTGCTGGTGCTGCTGGTGCTGCTGCTGTTGTTGTTGTTGCTGCTGTTGTTGCTGCTGCTGTTGTTGTTGTTGCTGCTGTTGTTGTTGTTGCTGCTGTTGTTGCTGCTGCTGTTGTTGTTGTTGCTGCTGCTGCTGCTGCTTCTGCTGTTTCAGGAGCCGCCTCTGCTGTTTTTTGGTTTTGTGCTTGTGTTCGTGCTTTGGTTGCTGCTTTGGTTCCTGCTTTGGTTGCTGCTTTGGTTCGTGCTTTGGTTCGTGCTTTGGTTCGTGCTTTGGTTCCTGGTTTGGGGTTGGGAGCTGCTGCTGCGTGGGGGCTTGAGTCTTGGAGCGCTTTGTTTGCCTGGGAGGGTAGTGGGAGTCGCAGTTGATCTCAGCGGCCTTGATGACGTAGCGGAGCATGACGAAGAACTTCTTTGAGCAGTCCAAGAGGGGCTTCTGGTAGATTTTTGTGAGGGCCTGGTCTTCGGAGAGGGCAGAGAATTCGTGGTCCATGATTCCGAAGGCCTTGAACTTTCGGGAGTTTGCGATGAGGCCCTTGTCTGTGGATTTGAATTGTTTTGGGGTGAGAATTGTTTTTGGGAGATGGAAGAGGGGTTGACCTTGGACGACGACGCGGAAGAATCGCTTGAGGATCCTGGAGGCGGCGGCGGGGAGGAGGAGTGAGGGTTTGGGGGGGAGGGTGCACCTGGACCTGCGAGGGGTGAGAGGGGATTTTGGGGACTTTATGGTGTGGGGCACCTGTGGAGGCTGTAGCAGCATCGCCTGTAGTAGTTCCTGTCGTGGAGGGAGAGGTCATCGTGCGGGGGGGAGGGGGTGTCTTCTGCGTTATCGAGGAAGATGGGGGGCTTATCTTCCCAGAGGGAGTCAGGGTTGGACCTTGGGGTGATATTTCTGCAGTATGGACCGAGCATGTCGCCCTTGGCGTGGAAGGAGAACTGGAAGGGGAGGATGTTGTTGTACCACTGAGCGAACATCTTGTTTCCTGGGGGCATTTTTCCGAAGGAGATGAGGTTGAAGCCAGGGTTCCTGAGGGGGAGAGTGAGTTTTTGTGTTTGGGGCAAGGAGAGGGGTGTGACCTGGGGATGAAGAGGGCGAGGAGCTGTGCGAGCACGGCGGCGAACTCCCAACCGGTGAGGGTGAGAGATTGATCGGGGGGGAGGGAGTGTATGTAGCGGAGGAGGTCCTGGAAAGCGGGGGTGGGGAGGATTGCGTGGAGCTCGCGGAGGGAGTTAGCGATTGCCTTTGCGCCTTGGGGGGGCTTGGGGAGGCTGGGGAGGAGGTCCTGTGGGAGGAATGGGTGAGTGAGTTTGGCTTGGGGGTTTTGGGAGGGGTTTGGGGAGGAGGTGGAGACCTGATTGACGGGGGCGAGGGAGAAATCCCAGGGCGAGGGGTTGAACTCGAGTGCGATGACGGAGGATCCGGAGGGCAAGCGATAGGCGCGAGCAGTTGAGTTTGGGAAGGTCCACAGAGTGGAGGGGATGGCAGTGAGTACGGGGGAGGGTGGGGAGCCGTGCTGTTCGAGCGCGGCGAGTCCTGCGATTCCGATCAAGCTCTTGGAGAGCATGGCGGGGAGGGAGTGTTGGGGTGAAGAATTTCTGGTTACTGGATTATATTTTTAAAAAGGAGGGGGGAGGAGTGTATTTTTATTTTAGAGGGGAGGGTGGGTATTTTTGGGACAAGGGGGTGGATTTTTAGGGGGTGGTGACTATATTTTTATTTTGTTGTGTGGAGGGGTGGGTATTTTTTATTTTGTTATGGGGAGGGTGGGTATTTTTTA
>NW_005434314.1:0-4735 GCF_000315625.1 Guillardia theta CCMP2712
CCTGCCGCTGCTTCTGCACCTCCTCCTCCATCCACCACCACCACCTCCTCTATCCTGCTGCTGCTCCATCCTGCCGCTGCTTCCGCTGCTGCTGCTGCGCCCCGCCGCCGCCGCTGCTGCTGCTGCTCCTCCTCCTCCTCCTCTGTCCTGCTGCTGTTGCTGCTGGTGGCTGTGGTGGTGCTACCTCCCTGGACTTCCTCCTTCTTGGCTTCCTAACTAGCTGTGGGTTCAGGCTCCGGCTGCTCCTGTCGCCAAGGCAGTCACTTCTCCTGCAAGTTCGCAACCTGCTCAGCCGGGTACTGCTGCCTCTCCCCGCCTTCCTCCACGCCTTCCTTCCACACCTCCTGCTCCTGCTCCTCCGCATCCTTTTCACTTGCACCTTCTCCTTCTCCCTCCACACCTCCTGCTCTGCTCCAGCTCCAGCCTCAACCCCTGTCTGCTTCGTCCTCGTCCTCGTCCTTATTCTGCCTCATTCGGGTCCTCATCCCCCTCTATCCCCCTTTTGCTCCTCCGCTCTCTTGTTCTCGTTCCTATCCCTCACTCATCTTGCAGCCATGGAGCAACCTGCCGCAGCAGCCAAGGAGGCTCCTGCTGCAGCAGGTGAGACTGGAGGAAGAAGTTTGTGCCTTGACACCGCGACAGACGAGCAGGTTCCCGAGCTGAAGCCCAAGCCCGAGAGAACGGTGAGAGGGAGGAAGCGAAGAGGGTGGAGAGGTGTGGAGAGGGAGGGAGGGAGAGGAAGCAAGGGGAGAGGAGGGAAGAAGACGTATGGAGCAAAGTTGCGACATGACTGTAACTCGTTTGTAGTTGGACCAGATCAAGGAGCAACTTCGATCCAAGTCCCCCTACTCCCAGCGCAAGGTGAAGGCTCCTCCTCCTCCCTCCCTCCTCCCCTCCTTCCTTTCCACTTCTCTTTCCTGCTACTAACCTCCCCTCGCCCTCTTCCGCTCTTTCCTTCCTTCTCCTGCCTTTCCTCTACCTCCTGCCTTCTCCCTCTCTTCCCTCCCTCCCTTTGTCTTCATCCTCTCTCTTCCCCGTGCCCCTCTTCCTCCTCTGTCCTCTTCTTCTCCCTCGTCCTCCTCTGCCCCCCCATCTCCCCTCTTCCTGATTCGCTTCTGCAGTCGCCATGGGACACGTGATCTCGCTTCCTTCACTCCACACGATCCAGCTGGCCTCGAGCTAGCGACGACAAGTTTGTGCCTGATGAAATTTTGAAAAGTGTTCATTTGGTTGTCTCTACTTCCAAGCTCTCCTTCTCAGCTGAACTTCCTGCCGTCGTAAGGAGCGTTGATGCTGTCCGCGTCCTTCCAACGGTTCTCCCACCTGATTCTCTCAGCCGTCTTGTGAAGGTCGGAGAGCTGCCCAGCTTGTCAGTCACGAGCCTTTCCCAGCTCCTCTCCCAGCTGCAGCGCCCTCGTTCCTCCAGCTCACCTTCTCCTCTCCCTGCTGGAGCACTTGGCTCTTAAGCGCCTGCAGCTCCGCCTTCGCCTGCAGCTCCGTCAGCTGAGATCCAGCTCAAGGCAGAGAAGTCGAACATGCTCTGGCGCATGTCGGACAGCGTCCTTGAGCATTTTCTGCACAGCATGTCAGATGTTTACCACCGTCTCCTCTCCCCTCCTCCCCTCCCCTCCCCTTCCCTCCCCTCTTCTCCCTCTTCCCTTCCACTGCCTTCTCTCCCCTCTCCTCTTCTCCCTTCCTCTCCCCTCCTTTCCAATCATCTCCTCTCCCTCCCCCTCCCATGCTCTGCTCTGCTCTGCTCTTTCCTTCCCATCCTCCCTCCATACCCCCTCTCCCCCCCTCTTTTCCTGGCCTTCCTCCTCCTCACCTCTCCGTTCAGTGTGTCGCCTAGCATCCGAACTGTTGCAGCCCATCAGTAACTTTCCTGACCGTCTTCTCCCTTCCCCCCCATTCCTCCTTCTCTCTTCCCCCCCACTCTCCCTTCCGCTGCTTCTGCCTTTGCTGGTGCTGGTGCTGGTGCTGCTGGTCCTCTTCCTCCTCCTCCCCTCGGTCAACTTCGTCTCCCACACCCTCTAACTCACCCAGCATCACCCCGTAGTTGGCAAGCGTCCTCCAATCGTGAGGATCAATCCGCAGGGCCTTCCTCAGTACCCGCTCCTGTCACAGCAGCAGCAGCATCAGCATGCCTCGGCCCTCCTCCTGTCTCTCCTCTCACTTCCCCCTCCTCCGTTTCTGCCGCGTATCTCGTTCCTCCTTCCAACTCCTCGCTCTCCCCCTTCCTCTCCTTTTTCTCACCCTATCCTTTCCTCTCTCCTCTCACTCTATCTCTCTCCTCCCAACTTACCGATCCCTCCCTGTCATCAAGCTGGCAGAGCACTTTCCCGTACCCGCACAGAGCTGGCACGTAGTCTACACCACCAAGTGGGTCAGAGCACACCAGCTGGAGGCTAGCTGACCAGGTGCCAAGCTGAGAGCCTGTAGAGGTGACGAGTCAGAGGCTCTAGATGCAGCCAAGGTAGCGGGACCCGCTCGAAGATCTTTGCGGACTTTTGGAAGCGACTCTGAGCTCGGCATCAGCTGACGTGGGAAGCTGCTGGGGGAAGGGGAAAGCACCTTGACTACTTCGTCCATCATCCCGTGCATGCTGACTTTCCCATCTGGTAAAACCGCAAAGTGAGCCCTCTCCTAGTCCAGCTAGAGCTCACCCTTGTCAAATATCTTGGCCGCCTCTTGGTACTGCAGCAACTTCTCATTCCCCTCCTCCTCCTCCTCATCCTCCTCCTCCTCCTCTTTCTCCTTTTCTCCGCATTAATCACCTCGTTCTGCACGGTAGCATTGGGCAGCCCAGCAGGAGGGATGGCGAGGATGTTCGCCCGTCCTGCTCAGCTCTGAGGGGAGCCCGGAACTTCACAGCTCACCTAGCATGGCCTCCAGGTGGTTGGGAACGAGCTTCAATGCCCTGCTGGCCCTCTATCAGCCCCTCCCCCTCCCCCCGCAAACTTCCTCTGATAGATCATCTCTGCGTCCATGAACTGGCCCTTCGAGCTGCGAAGGGGAGGCGGAGCCAGTCAGCTGAGCTGATCACGTCACACAGCACAGCTGGACCTGAGAAGGCTTGCCTTGTGGCACAGGGAAGCCACGTGGTCGGGCTGGATTTTGATCGCCTTGTCCAGCATCAGCCCAGCTACTTCGCGGCTGTTGTCGCTCTCCCTCAGCACCCCCCCGAGGCACGCGAGCGTGTCTGCATCATTAGGGCTCGACCTGTAGGTCCAGATGAGTAGTCAAGTTCAGCTGGTGTCCACCTGGTGGCCTCTCGCCGCTCACCGTAGCGCCCTCTTCAGCAGATCCTTGGCATCTTCCACGTCCCGTCGATCTCGAGCTTGCGCGATCTTCAGCTCTGCGAACCCTCTGCCGCCTACTCTGAGCTGGGAAGCTAGGAGCTGAGAACCGCCTCACCGGAGTGACGGCACGTGGCTGGGGGCCAGCTGAAGGGCTCGCTGGGACAGAAAGTGTCAAACCGTCGTCCTGAGCGGCAGGAAAGGGGGAACGTGAGAGCAGATCCTCTCACCTCGAAGAGCTCGCTGGCCTCCTCCATGTCGTGCAGCTCGTCCTTCAGCTGGGAAAAGGCGCTATCACCCCTCAAGTCCCCACTCATGACCCCTCCCCACTCACCAGACACGCGAAGTCGCACAAGGTGGGAACGTGGTCGGGCTGGACCCTCTCCGCCTTCTCGTAGAGCGACCTGGCCTCGTCGTACTCTTGTCTGCCCGCCTCGTCAGGCACGTCGCCCAGCTGTTTCCTAGCTGTTCTCCAGCTGCATCTCACCTCTGGCATGCGAGGAAAGCGGCCAGGTTGGTGAGGCTCTCAGCGTCTGCGGGGTGACACTTCAAGCTGAAGGCAGACAGGTGAGGGGGGTGAGGGGGCGGCGGGCAAGGAACTCCACCTCCTCCTCAGCAGAGCCTCCGCCTGGTCCTTTTCCCCCTCACTCCTGGAAGAACCTCAAGTCAGGATCTCTGCTGGGGCCCAGCAGGGGCAAGAGACGTCGCTCTAGTTCCCAGCACCATCCCATAGCCCAGCAAGGCCCTCCTGTCTCGCTCGCTCAGTCGCTTCACCTTGCAGCGCGAGGGTCAGTTCACCTGTTGGTGGGGTCGATCGCCAGGGCCTGGAGGGGTGAGCAGCAGGAGATCAGCTCGGCCCTTCTCCTCCTCCCGTACAACCTTCGCGAACATGCCGATCGATCTTTGCGGGTTGTTGGCGGCAAGCAGCGATCCATACTCCCCCAGCACGAGCTTGACCGCATGTGAGCGTTGGCAGTCTCGTCAGTCACACCCCCTGACCGTGTTTGACGGGTCGATTACAAGGGCTCGCCTGAAGAGCCTGCAGTCCTAGTGAGCCGAGATGTCTTCTCCCAGGTGATGCCGAGCTGTGTACCTCTCGGTGGAGCTGTAGTCTCCCCTCTCGTACAGGAAGCATCCTGCTCGGCGAGGGTGAGAGAGCAGAGGACGTCAAAGCGTGCGGTGGCTTCGACGCCTCCTAACATGAAAATGTTCTTGCAGCATGCTGATCTGATCCTTCATTGTGATCTTGTGTTTTGACCTTCCTCCCCTCTCCCTGCCACTTGTTCTTTCCTGCTCTGACCTGTCCTCTTCTTTCCCTTCGTTCTCTCCATTCATATCCACATCATTTCCTTTCGCTACTCCTCTGCACCTCCCATCTTCCCCTCACTTTCTCATTCGCCTCCCTCCCACTCCCTCCCTCCCTCCCTCCCTCCCTCCCT
>NW_005434314.1:5647-14835 GCF_000315625.1 Guillardia theta CCMP2712
GGGAGGGAGGGAGGGAGGGAGGAGTCTTGAACCTTGCTGCCTCTTTCCCAGCTTATGGAAGAGGAAGTTCCCATATCTGGAAAGTTCAGGTGACTCGTAGGCTCCTCTCACCAACCACCTGACCTGCAGATGATACTCGCGTTCTCCGAGCCCGACTGAGCATTGGGAGCAATGGCCGTTAGCAGTAGGAAGCACATGTAAGGAAAACAAGGTGTTGAATCATTGGGTTGCAAACAGTTCATGTCTGTGACAATGGCGTTGTGTAGCAGCAGGTCAATCATCGGCTGACTGTCTTTCTCCCTGTTTCCTACTTCTCGTTCAAGCTCCTAGCATGTCAACACAACATCTCTTGAGGTCTATCGGATAGAATCTAATGGCATCCCGTCACAACTAGGGGTCTTCCATAACATGGAGCGATGTCCTTCCAAGATAGCTATCATAAACATCTTCCACAACATCAACAAGTTTCCCACAGCGTCAAACCTCAATCAATCTTTCATACAGCTCTTCTGCAAGCTGAAGTTCCCCTAACCTCGTGTCAGCACACTCAAACAACCAACTTCAAGGAAACCCTGCGCCTCGGCTGCTACAGCATGTCGAAATGTCCTGTCGATCTGGACCAGACTGCGGTCACCGGACGCCTAAAAACCCCCTCTAGCCTCCTGACCTCGTCCTCGCTCATACTCTCCAATGGAGGAGCCAGGATTTTGTCCCACTAGAAGCAGGCTTGTCACTGGTCAAAGTCCTCGGTACAAGGTATTTGTTAACCTTGCTGTAGTCGAGAACGTCGCGTTTCTGTGATTGCTTTGTCTTGTTCTGGGAAGCTTCAACAGTCTTGCCCTTCGGATCTTCAACGCTCTTCTCCTGTGCTTTCTTCAACGCCTTTGCAAACTCGCAAGCACACAAGACCTCCTGGGGCTCAGCAAAGTCAAGATGTATGTTGCTTCTCAGTGGGAGGAGGCTTGGCTTGGGGGCTTTGGTGTCCAACCTGTGAAACAGTCACATGGTGAGGAGGGAGAGACGAGGGAGGGATGGGATGGAAAGGAGACAAACAGGAGTCGAGAGGAGCACGAGAAGAGGGGAAGTAGGAAGGAGGTGGGGGCAGGGTGGGAAGGGAGAAGGAGGGGGAGACTAGGGAGCGAAGGAAAGTGGAGGGGAGGAAGGAGCAGGAGCAGGAGATGGTGGGGGCAAGAGCATGCATAACAATCACCTTGACCGCATCCCACGCAGCCAATCCTTGGTAGGAAGGAGGAATTCCTCAACACTGGAGAACGGAACTTACTCAAGGCTAGTAGTCCTACACCGACCCAACCTCCGATTCTTCAATGCTGAGGATATGTTCTCTACTTTCTGGAGGAGGCAGATCATAACTTCCTAACAGTGGGCAAGGAACGTAGTCTTGTACCATGTTGTGCTCCGGCGGCTCAACACACATCCTGCAAGCCAACCCTTCAGCACCTGCCTTCCTCCTCCGTCTCATATTGCTTGACGTTCATCACCTGAAGGATTCGGCTCCTGCGGACTGGCTGGCACGCACGCCGACCAACGCGACGCAGCAGAAGACCAAGGAGGAGAACAAGCTGATCTTGGACCGCATGCTCCGATCAAAGTTTGTGCGTTCAACTCTCTTGCCGCAGTCTCATCTTGCAACGGAGCAGGGGCCAAGCACCAGGCAAGATGTCAATTTCAACATCTGAGTCTCACTCTCAGTTCGAAGAGCCTCACGTTCTTGCACGTGAGATGTATGTCATCTGTCAACTGATTCATCCGACTGGTTTGAATTCGAACTTGCCAACTTGCCAGGATTATACTGATCTCAGCTTGCTAAAGTGGAGCTTTGCTAGGTATCTAAGACCCAGAATCTTGTGGAGGAAGGTAAGAGACGGTACATGATTGTCATTCTCTTGCTGCAAATGTGCCATTTGATCCTATTTCTCCCTCCTCCTGCTCTGTTCTCCTCTTCTGTCCCTCGGCCTCCTTTCTCGCTCTCTGCCTCTTGTATCTCAGCATGTACCCCTGTCTCCGTCCTGTCTCTGTCCTGTCTCCGTCCTGTCTTCGTCTCTCTCCCTGTCCCTGTCGGTCACCTGCGGCTGCTGTTCATTCTCCCTCCCCCCCTCCCCATCCCTCCTCCTCTCCTCTCCTCTCCTCACTTGCCATGCTATCTCTAATAAATTCATGAGGCGTATCCTTCCCACTTCTACCACCCCTACCCCCCTTCACCGCCTGCTAATACCCCGGCTTTCCACTTCCCCTCCACCCCTACTACTCCAATACCCACCCCACCCCTTCATGCGAGCACAATCTTATTCCTATGATGGGTGGTGGGAGTGGCGAGTTCAATTAAAAAGTGGGGTGGGGTACTGATGTTGTGGGTAGGGATAATTGAACGAGTTTGTTGCATGGGGTAGTATGTGTCTGCGGGAGGGGTACTTTGATTTGGAATTGGGATGGAAGGGGGTGGGGGTAGCTGTGTCTTGATTGGGGTGAGGGTAGGGGTGGATCTTTCCCGCCAAATCGAAAGGAAAATGGCGGATACAGAGAAATTAGACGGGAAGGAGAATGAGAAAAATGAGAACGGGAGATAACAGGAGGAGGAGGAAGAGGAGGAGGGAGAGGAGGAGGAAGGAGAGGAGGAGGAGGAGGCAGCGATAGAAGGATAATAGTAACAGGAGGAAGAGTATGGCGAGGAACACAAGGATTGGAAAGTGAGGAGTTGAAGTGTAAATGGGAATTTGTGAAAGGATTGCTAAAGGATACAAATGGTCGAGCTATTCAAGTTCGTCTTTGTTATCAAATGGTTCGAAACATAGAGATCGAGTTGCAACTCTCCAACAGACTCACATTACACTGTCTTGCAAGTTCTTGACAGCCCTGCCAGAAATCCCTGAGACAAAACTTTCGAGCCTTTGATGCTCCAGGGAGAAACATCTTCGACGCCTGATGTGAGAAACGCTGGACAACCTTTGGACTCGAAGCTGATCATGGCTCTTAGACTGAGATGGCAGAATCAGCGATAACAGCGGAAGATGATAATGTGAAGGCATCTGACTCGGCGAAAACATGCTTGTTCAGCTCACGAATGTCGAACAGATGTCGGATATCCAAGCCGACAATTCCGATCAACAAGGAGGTGAGTCGACCTTGAACTTGCTCGTGCCTTGTCTGATGGTCGCCATTAGCGGCCGAGGAGGAAGAAACTGCCGACATGGAAAAGTTTCTTAGTACCTTGAAGATCGAGAGGTGTTGGAATGATCGCTGTCCTGTTTCTTGCTTTGAGATGAGACCTTACCGCAGCAAGTGCAAGGCGTACGACGCGAGGGACGGGAGATGGTATCAAGCTAAAGTTGTGAACATGGAAACCCAGGGTGGGGTCAAGAAAGTGGAAATCCACTTCCATAAATTTCCCAAAAAGTAAGACCATGTAACTCTGTTCTCCCCCCCTTACAAATGTTGTTCTCCCCTCCTTACAACGATGCAGATACGACGCCTGGGTGACTCTGGACTTGCTTCAACCCCCAGAGAAAGAAATCCTCCTCCCCAAATTGCCCCAGGTGGAAACGATCGAGGTCGTCGAGGTCCACTGCAAGTCGGTTCTCTTCAAGATCGAGTTTCCCAACGACCTCCAGGGCTTCATGTCGTTCCAAGTGATGGTGAACGACTCGCTGGACAACATGAAACTCCGTCCGAGACCTGACAACCTCTACCTGTACAAGGGTCTAGAGCCGCTCACCAAGTACACGTTCACCTTCAGAGCTGTGGGGAAGCAGAAGCAACAGTTGGGGGACTGGAGCCGTGAAGTCGTTGTGAAGACGAACGTTGCTGAATCTGTCAAGGAGGAGGAGGGGACGGCGCGGCAGGCCAAGGTCAAGGCCGAGCAGAAGGTGATGAAGAACCAGAACAAGGAAGAGAAGGACGAAAAAGACTTGGAGGAGAAGAAGTTGAAGCTATGCACAAGGAATCACGACTATCATTGCGATATCTGCCTTGGATGGGAGGGAACGCTGGTCTGCTGCGATGGTAGCTGCAGACGCAGCTTTCACCTGGCATGCCTTGGGATGGACGAGGAGGAGAATGACGAAGAGGAGGAATGGCTGTGCAATCTCTGCAAAGTGGGCGCAAAGAGGTGTATGATCTGCAGCGACTCTCAGGACAGTGAGAACATGATTCACTGCAAAGTCGAGTCTTGCAAGAAGTACTTCCACAGGGACTGTCTGAAGACGTGGAACTGTGAAGTTGACGCAGCAGGGAGGTTCACGTGCCCCCGCCACACCTGCAAAGCTTGCAACCAGGTGAGAGAACGATCGGTCACGCAGGCAACTCTTCTCACGGTTCTGCCAGAGCCAGCACAGCTACACGGGCAAGCAAGGAGTTATGTTCAAGTGCATAGACTGCCCGGCAGCGTTTCATTTCAAGTGCCTGCCTTCACAGGTGAACATGTCAAGGTGTGATCTGTAGCAGCGACGCTGAAGGGTTGAAAGGGGTACACGCTCTACCCGAACAACATCCCCAGATTCATCTGCAGTCGGTAATGTCATGATGGGTCAAAAGAGGTAAAGTTTGACCGTTCCACTCCAGAGAGCACCCAGCGCAAGAGAAGAGGTTCAAGGAGATTCATGTCAGGCTTGCCTGCAGGTCTGTAGAGTCATCAAAGGAGGTTGTTTTGTAGCCCTTGTCTTGATGATTCTCACAGAGACTGTGAAATCGTCGACGATTGGCCATCGGACCCCGTGAAGGATGAAGTATGCTGGAGAAAATCTCGTTCTTGTTCCCAACATATTCTTGACTCAATTTGTAGTCTTTCAAGTACATGCTGGATGCTGTCAAGTTTCTTATGCCAGAACATTTCAGGTGAACCTTACCTCGTGTGGACATGGTTCGATTGACTGTGAAATCATCTCGGTCTTTCAAGCATGAGATGTTATTTGACATGATGCCTTCTTTCATTCTCCTCAAAAAATGATGTACATGTTTGCGCAAAATTGAACGAGAATTGTACCATAACTTCATGCACCGCTTACAAACATGTTCACCATGAAATACTGATGAATGCCATTTTCTTGCCTTGCAGGCTGCCTGTCCGATTTGCAGAAGCAAGAAATTATGCTGGAAACAAACCTGCACCATTCCGGTAAAAAACGAGAATGGTCTTCATTGGCAATGACGACACATTCTAGTTTGTTGAAACGCAATCTCTACACGATGGGGAAGCCGAAGACGAACAAGGCAACAAAATGATGCCGTCTTCGATGCTTGTTCCTTACGAACGCATGTTCCTTATGCATACTATTCTCTTGGCTGTTGAAATCTCGTCTCGTTGTTTCGGAACTGATTCCTCCTTGTCTGCAGGAGCACATCACTGTTTGCTCGTGCAAGCTCAATGAAAAGTCGACGTCCAGCGCTCTCCCACAATCCCAGTTAGACCAGGTGCCTTCTAAAATCTACATCTCCTCCTATACGCTTCCTCAGCGCTTCAATCTTCTCATACAAAACTTCAGTTTTCCATGGGAACTTGCGGAGATCACTGCGAGAATCGTCTGACCCACTTCGAATGCCTCGCAAGGTCTGGTTGCTCCCTTCCCTCTCTGCCGCTGATGGAGTACCTCTAGTGTCTGCCACACTGACTGCGGCAACCAGCGACTTCAGAAGAGGATCTACCCTCGACTTGAACTCTTTAAGGTCCAAGAGGACCCTGCTCCAGTCCTGTCCTGTCCTTTCTTTTCTATTCCTTTACCTGCCCTGCCCTGCCCTGCCCTGCCCTGCCCTGCCCTGCCCTGCCCTGCCCTGCCCTGACCTGACCTGACCTGCCCTGACCTGACCTGCCCTGCCCTGTCTTGCACTGTCCTGCCCCATCTTGTGCTGTGCTGTGCTGTGCTGTGCTGTGCTGTGCTGTCCTGCCTGCCTGTCTGTCTGCCTCTGTCCCATACTCGCTCCCCCAAGTCAAGATTACCTTCCTCTCGATTCCTCTTCTGCTGTCTTGCGAGGGGAGACGTTCCGCGGTCACCACAAGTTGGATGATTGCTTTTCTTTCTCCCCGACATCAACCAACCCCTCACACTTTCGCTGAATCCTGCGGAGACTTTGAGCAAGGAGGAGCACGAGACCTCTTCTTTCCTCCTCCTCCTCCTTCCTCCTCCTCCTCGGCTCCTCCTGCTCGATGTGATGAGAGGGTTCTGTGCTGATCGGGTGCGGCAAGGGCCACAGGTCCTCGCGAGAGATTGATTGCCGTGTATGCGAGCATTTGAGCTCACCCAGCACAACATTTTATACTTGTCTTGTGTTGTCTTGTGTTGTCTTGTGTTGTCTTCTCTTGAGTCGGGTTGGGTTGAGTTTTACGTCATTCTTTTCTTCTACTCCTTGTTCTCCTGCTCCTGCAACGTTCTGCTCTCCATTCTTCCTCCACTTCCTTCCCGTCCTCGTCTTCCTCCCTCCTCTTTTCCTCTTCCTCCTCTCAATCTTACATGACCTTTCAGACCGATGGAAGAGGATGGGGACTGAAAGCGCTTGAAGATATTCCAAAAGGTGCTCTGGTGCAGGTCATTGTCAACAACGACTCTGTTTCATGCCTCAAAGAAAATCAGGAATACATCGGAGAAGTTGTAACCAAGGAAGACTTCAACCTCCGGACATCCCGTAACGCTGAAGAATATGATGATTATGGAGAATGTGGAGACAATTGAGATTTTAGTGGTGGTTGTGAAGAAGAAGAAAAGCTTGAACAAGATGAAGAAGGAAAAGGAGATGACAGAGATGTTCAAGATGATGATAGAGATGGAGATGATGGAGTTGAATATGAGTTGTAAGGAGACAGGCGCGATGATGCATGTTTGATGAAAAAGATCTCAGTTGTGCTTGACTTTCTATCTACAGGTTATGGTCCAAACACTCCAGTCTACTTCTTCAATCTCGACAATGATCTGGTTTGATTGCGTTTCATTGTCTGCTTCCTTCCCTTGCTCCTGTTGCTCCTCCTCCTCCCTCGCCTCCTCCCTCCCTCTCTCCCTCCCTCGCCTCCTCCCTCCCTCTCTCCCTCTCTCCCTCCCTCGCCTCTTCCCTCTCCTGTTCATCTTCTCTCCCCTCCAGTTTCCATCACTCGCCCAATCTCGTCTCATCGTCTCATGTTGCAACAAGGTCATTGACGCGTCTGCCATGGGCTCGATGGCGAGATTCATCAATCATTCTTGCAGCCCGTGAGTATTTCTTGTCATTTTGTTGTCTCACCTTATGGTTGGTTGTAGCAATTGCCACACGGAAAAATGGACAGTCGGGGCCGAAACTCGTATCGGCATCATGGCTTCTGATAATATTCCTAAAGGAGCAGAAGTAAGTCACTGAAAAGGGATGGTGGAGATGGAGATGGAGATGGAGATGGAGATGGAGATGGAGATGGAGATGGAGATGGAGATGGAGATGGAGATGGAGATGGAGATGGAGATGGAGATGGAGATGGAGATGGAGATGGAGATCGAAATGAAGATGATAGAGATCCAGATTGAAATGATGGAAATGATAGTGAAGGGGACAAATTGTTGTTGTTGTTGTTCTTGTAATCGTTGTTATTCTTGATTACTGTCTCAATCGAGCTTTCATCCTCCACTGAACATATTTGCAGGTCACGTACAACTATCAATTCGAATCTTTTGGCGGCATGAAGCACAAATGTCTCTGCGGAGCTCCGAACTGCAGCGGGTAATGCGATACTACATGATATGATATGATATGATATGATATGATATGATATGATATGATATGATATGAAACGATATGATACGATATGATATGATATGATATGATATGAGACTAGGTAGCATTTGAGTAGATGATGAGAGGAGGGGAGATGTGTTGTTACTTTATATGCTCTGAAGTGCCAAGTGACGTGTTGTTAGTACGTTGATAGCAACTCTTTGCTTTGCTCACGAGTTTGTTTTCAACAGATTTCTTGGGAAAAGGCCAAAGACAGCAAAAGAGCTCGAGATGGAGGTGAATTTTGATTTGTGCTGGTGACAGGACATTGACAGCTGGTTCGAAGAACATGCCGAACAAAAGATCAAAAGTGAAAGGAAAACACAACAAGGCTGCTACTGCTCCTGTTGCGCAAGAAGAAGGAGGAGAAGGAGAAGAAGAAGGAGAAGGAGAAGAAGCAGACTTGATCGGAAGGTTTACAACTTGAACACAGTGAAGAGGATCTGTCAATGGTTGAAACTTTTGCAACCAGAATGGTGGAGTACGATGATAGTGGAGAAACGAAACGAGCTAGGGTAATGAAGCCTGCGCAATCACTGTATCTTCACGTTCCCTGATTGTTGTGTCCTTCAGGTTCTCGATGTGAAGGATAAGTTTGCACTTGTTCTCTTGGACGACATCCGTCAGGTGAGCAGTGAGTTGTCAACAGCAATTACGTTGACGAAGGTTACAGCAAGTCTTGTTTGTCGAGATGGACCGGTTGAATCTCCTGGAAGGTGACTCGATTTGTCAAACTCTCAACGGTTCTTCAACGGACTGAGCGAGCGAGCAGCACAAGATGCCATGAAGCTTGAATCCTGCGAATCGCCCAAGGTTGAACTTTTGCCGTGGAATGAAAACCAGTTGTTGGATTTGTGTGCGATGCTGAAATTCTTGCGTTTCGTGTGAAAATTCTCACAATCTATTTGAAATCTGTCATGCCATCTTCATTTTCTGATACCTGAAAAGCAGCTAGACCAGAAAGACGTCAAAGTCGAGAATCGGAAATCGACTGGGAAGTCTTTCCACCCCCAGTGGAATATGAACAAAGTGAAGCTGCTCTGCTCCTCTCTTTTCTCTTCAGTCGCCTTGTCCCGGCCCCCCTCCTCTCCTCTCCTCTCCTCTCCTCTCCTCTCCCCTCCCCTCCCCTCCCCTCCCCTCCCCTCCCCTCCCCTCCTCCCCTCCCCTCCTCCCCTCCCCTCCTGCTCTGCCCTCTCCACCCTCTTCTTCACTTCCCCCATTATCTTTGATTGATTCGCACCTCAGGTCACAGACGACAAGTGCAAGCAGCTCCGGTATCTCATCGCATTCCCCTCTCCTCCAGTGCGAGTCCAGCTGACGCCGAGCTGGCAGCGAGCTGGCAGGAGGAACAAGAGCAAGATTGAGCATGAAAGATGAGATCTTGACGGGGGAAAAGTTTGAGTGAGATGAACTCTTATCTTCTCCTTTACTTCACTCCCGTTCCTTTC
>NW_005434313.1:0-3180 GCF_000315625.1 Guillardia theta CCMP2712
TCCGGTGAAGAGAAGATGGGAGAGGTGACATTTGAAGAAGCTAGCAAGGGAGAATGGGAGAGAAAGTCTAGATCGGGAGGGGGAGGGCGGGAGGGGGACTCGGAACGAAGAAGCTTGCAGCGGGAGCAAGCAGGCGACGCCCGTGAGCCATTTCTCCTTTAGTCTTGTCAGAGCAACATCACGAATACTAGTGAGGAGATGATTCTTGTTGGGGTCGTTCACCGCTCTAAGTCTTAGTACATCACCACGATCCATCGCACTCTCTGCTTGGGTTGGTTGACCTGGAGTGTCTCGATGACCCGACGATCCTCAATGTCATAGCACCAGCATGTCATGGAGAGTGCGCTCTCCATGACATGCTGGAAGAGGAGAAGACAGCAGAGTAGAAAGGCGATCAGAAAAGTAAAGGGAAGAGAAGAGGAGAGGAGAGAGCAGGGGTGGAGAAGCGACGAGCAGAGCGGGGAAAAGCAGAGAGCAGAGAGCGGAGAAGAGGAATGGACAGGAGGGAGGTGGTGGAGTGCAATGACAAGGGGAGCAGACAAGGGAGAGGACGAGTAAAGAGAGATGGAGGAGGGAGGAGAAGGGGGGAGAAGGAAAGAGAAGGAAAGAAGGAAAGGAAGGGACTGCGAGGAGCAGATCTGACCGGAGAGAAGAAGATCTTGCACGAGAGGAGAGGAGAGGGGAAGCAGGTGAAAGGAGAGCAGATCAAACAGAAGAGAAGATCAGATCAGAGGAAAAGGCTGGCGGAGAGGAGAGTAGATAACGGAGAGAAGGCTCTATATGTGAGCAATATAGGGTAAGGAGCCAATGCAAGGAGTGTGGACGTGGCTCTATATGCATCCAGAAGAACGGAAGGGTGTAACTGTAGGGACTGCGAGAAAACAGGATGAACAATGTTGCCAAAAGAGAAGAAGGCTAGATTGTTGTGAAGATGAACAATGTAGCCACAAGAGAAGAAGGCTAGATTGTGAAGAGTGTATTGGAGATTTGTAAAAATGAACATCCAAACATTGATGAGAAAATATGCTTGGATTGAAGGTGCACAGTTAGTAAAATGTACCCCCTGGATTCTTATTGTCTACTACCATTCGTCTGCAGACCTGCAACCATATGAGCAATAGTCCTCATCATATCCATTACACAGTTTGTATATGATTCCACAATAGCAGCATGAGAACTCGAGCTCCTCTTCACAACATCTCTTGCAGTGTCGCTCCTCTATCCAGCGTCCATCGCGATATGCTATGGTTTCTCTTGCGTGGAGGTGCTCAAACACATCATCACATGTAGAGCACCTCCATACAAAATAATTATCTGTGCAGGTCTTGCAGGCAGACAATCTATTCTGCTCTTCAGAAGGTGTCCAAGAGCAGCACATCTGGCACATAAAGTTGGCACGGTTGAATTCCTCGATCTCTGTCTTGCATAACTCCATGTACCTATCAAAGATGATGTCCTTGACATCACTCAAGCAAGAGTTCTCAAGATTGATCCTGTTGAACTTCACAATCAAAGGATTCATTGCCGTTTCTTGCGCATAAGACAACCTTGTCATTTCTTGATCAGATATCTTGAAATGATTGCAACCTATCCTTAGATCCCCTTGGTCCTCTCCCTTGTAGAAAGCCACCCGCCTCAGACCATCAGTACCAAATGCACAAAAGGCAGCAACAAGACATACCCGCAAGATACCATCGCACACAAAAGGCAGCAACAAGACTTCTTCTTCTTCTTTTTAGTTTTACACTCCCCCCGTAGCCGCTGGTAGGATTAGCTTTTCTTTTTTGGACCACCCCTCCTCCCTCCTCTCCCCTCCTCGTACCACCCCCTACCCCTCCCTAGACCGGCCTCGCACCCCCTCGCTCCCTCGATGCACGCACCCCCCTTATCCCCTCCCCTCGCTCCTCGGCCCCGCCATGGCAGCGGACCAGGGAGCGCTCCCGTCCTTCATCTGCCCCATCAGCATGGCGCTCATGACCGACCCTGTCACCTGCTGCGATGGCCACACCTACGAGAGATCCTCCATCGAGACCTGGCTCCGCCATCGTCTCTCCAGCCCCCTCACCGGCGCCCTCCTCCCCTCCAACCACCTTGTACCCAACCTCGCTCTCCGCAGCGCCATCCAGGAGTGGCAGGAGCGACACGCGCTGCTCGTCCCCAGGCACGACGTGGAGATGGAGCGGCAGCCTATCTCAGCAGGCTCCTCCCAGACCCTCTACATAGGTCACCTCCGCGTGCAAGGAAGGAGAGCAGGGCCCGGCAAGATCAAGGTAGCCGTGCTCAAGCTCACGCAAGACGACGGCGGCAGACAAGCCGCGGTCATGCTCAGACTCGGGCCGCATCCTCGGCTTGTACGCTACATGGGGCAGAGCCACGACGCCGACGGCTGTCCCCTGCTGCTGACCGAGCTCGCCGAGCTGGGGTCGCTGAGGGAGGCTCTGCTGGGGAGGCTGGCGGGGCAGGTGACGCGAGGGCACCAGACGGCGATGATGGAGCAGATCGCGCAGGGCATGGAGCACCTGGCTGAGCAGCGGGTCGTGCACCGGGACCTCGCGGCTCGGCACGTGCTGGTCATGGGCTTCGACAAGAAGGACGTGAGGAGGACGTCGGTGAAGGTGGCGGGGTACGGGCGGGCAGGGGAGCTGGTGGACGGGAGTGACGAGAGAGTAGCGGGGCGAGCGCTGCCGGTGCGGTACATGCCCCCAGAGTCCATGCAGAGAGGCCGGTGCTCGGAGAAGAGCGACGTGTGGGCCTACGGGGTCACGTGCTGGGAGATCCTGACCTCGGGCATGACCCCCTACTACCCCATGACGGACCCGACTGTGATCGGGTACGTGTGCGGGGGTGGGAGGCTGCCTCGAGAGCACCTCCTCGGAGGATGCCCGGACGGGTTGTGGGCCCTGCTGGAGAGCTGCTGGGCGACGAGGGAGGAGGACCGCCCGAGGTTCGCCGAGCTTGCGGTAGCTGTAGGAAGAGCCGGAGCCGAGGGGGATGAGGGGGCTGCTGCATGGACATGGTCAGACAGGACGCCTGGACAGCAGCGGGCAGGGGCCGGCAACCAGTCGTTATGCCGAGGCATACGCAGCATGGCAGAAGCTGCATGGAGAAGGATCGGAGAGGCAGCGGGGGGAGGGATCGAGGCGGTGGCGAGGAGAGTCAGGAAGCGCAAGTACGCAGAGC
>NW_005434313.1:3386-5393 GCF_000315625.1 Guillardia theta CCMP2712
CAGCAGGCTGCGTGCGAAGCCTTGGTCAGCATGGCTCAGCACGGGGAGGCTGACAAGGTCAAGGCGCGAGAGGCGGGAGCGATCGAGGCCGTCGTCAGCGCCATGACCACGCACACGGACGACGCGGGGGTACAGCAGGCTGCGTGCTGGGCCTTGAGACATACCGTCGGTCGCATCGAAGACAACCAGGTGTGGGCACGAGAGGCGGGAGCGATCGAGGCCGTCGTCAGCGCCATGTCCAGAAACGCGGACGACGCTAGGGTACAAAGATCTTCCTGTGAAGCATTTGAAAGCATGACGGCGGGCATGGCTGACAGCCAGGCGCGGGCGCGGGAGGCGGGAGCGATCGAGGCCGTCGTCAGCGCCATGTCCAGACACGCGGACGACTGGTGGATACCGCGGGCTGCGTGCTGGGCCGTGACGAACGTAGTGAGTCACATCAAAAAGAGCCAGGCGCGGGCTCGAGAGGCGGGAGCGATCGAGGCCGTCGTCAGCGCCATGACCAGGCACGCAGACAACGCGGGGGTGCAGCAGGCTGCGTGCGAGGCTCTGAAGAACACTGTCAGCTTCAGGGACGAGAGCCAGGCGCGGGCGCGGGAGGCGGGAGCGATCGAGGCCGTCGTCAGCGCCATGTCCACGCACGCAGACGACGCGGGGGTGCAGCAGGCTGCGTGCTGGGCCCTGGACTACACTATCAGCTTCAGCAAGGAGAGCCAGGCGCGGGCACGAGAGGCGGGAGCGATCGAGGCCGTCATGAAATGCCTCCATAGGCACGCGGACGACGCGGGGGTACAGCAGGCTGCGTGTGAGGCCCTGAAGTACACAATGCAGTACTTCCGATACCAGGGCACAGCGAGAGATGCGAAAGCGATCGAGGCCGTCGTCAGCGTCATGACCAGGCACGAGAGCAACGCGAAGATACAGCAAGGACTATGCCAAGTGATGTCAACGATATTCGAGAGCCACAAACAGAACAAGCTCCCGGCCATGCAGGCGGGAGCGATCGAGGCCGTCGTCAGCGCCATGTCCACGCACGCAGACAAGCAATGGCTACAAAATGATGGATGCAAGGCCTTGTGCAGCATGACAGAGGGCATGGCTGACAGCCAGGCGCGGGCGCGGGAGGCGGGAGCGATCGAGGCCGTCGTCAGCGCCATGTCCACGCACGCAGACGAGATGTGCTTGCAGTGGTCAGCATGCGAAGCCCTTGAGAGCATGACGGCGGGCATGGCGGACAGCCAGGCGCGGGCTCGAGAGGCGGGAGCGATCGAGGCCGTTGTCAGCGCCATGTCCACACATGTGGACGACCGATGGCTACAGTGTGACGGATGCAAGGCCTTGCGCAGCATGACGGCGGGCATGGCAGACAGCCAGGCGCGGGCGCGGGAGGCGGGAGCGATCGAGGCGGTAGCGAGGGCGATGCAAAGGCATGAGGGCAGCGGGTGGTTGGAGGATAGCGCGATGGAGGCTCTGAGCAGCCTTGCTAGCGACAACTCGTACAACATCCGACGCATCCGACGGCTCCGAGGCGCCGCCCTGCCTCCCAACATCCCCGACACCCGTGCTTCTGAGGCGCGCCGACGGCTCAGGTCCGTGCTCGAGCGACGCGATGCCGAGTGATGGGGAGGGTCGTGGTGCAGCTGGAGGGGAGGCGGGGATGGCGGGGAAGGGACAGAGCTTGTTCGTGCTGCTAGGGGCAAGAGCTGGCTGTGAGACGAGCGTCGAGCAGGGGGCTGAAGCTTTCTCAGCTTGTCGGTCAATGTTGCGGTCAACAATGATTGTACCTGATAGAAGCGCGTCATGCTCTCTACCTCTCAGCTCTTCTGGACCTCCACCCCCATGTCTGTCTATGTGAGCTAGTGCTCGCTTCTGCTCTACGGCGCAAGCCGACAGCCCAGCTGAGCATGGCAAGACGCCATGCGACATCCGATGCGAGCTCGGGGAGAGAGGGCATGACGACGTCGCTGCTACAGGCGAGGAGGCAGCGGAGGGGATCAAGGACGGAAG
>NW_005434313.1:5933-14244 GCF_000315625.1 Guillardia theta CCMP2712
TGGGGGGTCATGGGAGAAGCGTCAGAGTAGGGGGTGATGTAGGGGAGGAAGTAGTGATAGAGGAGAAGATAAGAGAGGAACTTGAACAAGGAGAGACAAGCTTGCCCGCCGGGCTTTTGATATCTAAAAGATGATACTTGAACCGTAAAGATCTTGTAACCAGAGATTGCTGTCGCGAGGGTGGAACATCCGTTTCAAGGCATTTGAAGAGGTTGTGCAGTCTTATCTTGCTCACCGATGCACAAGTGAGCTTGCTCACCGATGCACAAGTGAGCTTGCTCACCGATGCACAAGTGAGCTTGCTCACCGATGCACAAGTGAGCTTGCTCACCGATGCACAAGTGAGCTTGCTCACCGATGCACAAGTGAGCTTGCTCACCGATGCACAAGTGAGCTTGCTCACCGATGCACAAGTGAGCTTGCTCACCGATGCACAAGTGAGCTTGCTCACCGATGCACAAGTGAGCTTGCTCACCGATGCACAAGTGAGCTTGCTCACCGATGCACAAGTGAGCTTGCTCACCGATGCACAAGTGAGCTTGCTCACCGATGCACAAGTGAGCTTGCTCACCGATGCACAAGTGAGCTTGCTCACCGATCCACAAGTAGCTCCGGCAGTCTCTCATGTGTAAGGCTAGCCACCAGTAGCTCTGTGACATCAACACGTCCCTCGATCGCAGTCTCCTGGGAGTTGCTGATTTGATCCTACTCAAAGCTGACGATCAAGAGACTTGAAATAACAGTCAGACTCGGAATCGACTAGTACCTCCCAGTGTTTTCCGGCAACTTCATGTCCGGTCCGCAGTGTAGCTGATATCCGACCGACCAATCTGGCTGGGGAGAGGCTTGTTGTTCCTAGAGTGCATCCGAAGATCGATCAAACAGATTGTGGCTGGGATACTAGTGATAGGGCTGACTTGAAACAACTTGCGGCTAGAGAGAGAGCCTGATTGAAGAGAAGAGTCATCCGAATGTGTGTAACGAGACTTGATGGGATTGCACGAGTTTGCAGCAGAAACGAAAAAAACACCAACAAACAGAAACTGCAGAAAACATCATGACTGACCAGACATGAGATCAACATGGTTGGCATGTATACGAGGCTTGAGACTCCTGGGTCATGACGGATCGAAATCAAGCTTGTTGCAAGTGGACCGACGTTGTGTGACGCACGGAAGTCTCGAGTCTGATTTTGAAATCAGACCCGAGAATTTCAAAGTCTTTGAGACTTTGCAACTCATTCCAGTGTCACACAACTCCGCAAGCTCCGAGCGACTGTGTGCAAGAGCCGCCGCTTCGTAAACAGTCCTCCGAGTGTACCGGCAGACACTCGCCAACCTACTTGGCTCAACGCCGAGGACCGAGCTCAGGAGTACCCGTAGTCAGGTCAGACTGTTAGGCTAGGTAGCACCCGGGTGTGTAGACAGGTCATAGGCTACTAGGATGTCTCGCGAGATCTTCTCTGGCAAGGGATCGAGTGAGACCGGGGTACCCCTTAATGAGAGTTGGCGTGTATGGACTATGGTGGAGGGGTGGCTTCGGCCCTGTGGTGGGTGAGGGGGTGGTGCTGAGGAATGGATCTGGTCTTGTGCTGACCGCTGACGTGGCTATCAAAGACCACCATCAGAAGCATGACGACTGAGTCACTCTCGTTCCTCTCTCATGGACGCGATTCCAACCCCCCCGATGTCTTCATCCATCCTCCCCTTGGACAAGACAAGGTCTCCAACCTCTTCCTCCTGAATGCCGGTTTTCGCTGCCTCCTTCGTTTCCTAGTATTTTATTGAGGCGGGTTTGTTGGCTCTATCCTCCCCCTCCTTTGTTTGCTCCGGTTTGTCCTTCTTGCTCAGTCAATAAATTGAATGATCACTTGCTTTCCTTTCTCTCCTCCCATGCATCTCTCCCTCGCACCCATCACGCCATCTTGCTCTAGAGTCACTTTGCTCGGACTCTTGTTTGTCTTGGCAACACCTTCTTCCATCTTGCTCTAGAGTCACTTTGATCGGACTCTTGTTTGTCTTGGCAACACCTTCTTCCATCTTGCTCTAGAGTCACTTTGCTCGGACTCTTGTTTGTCTTGGCAACACCTTCTTCCACTCTCCCGCGTGAGACGCTGCCATCGGTCACCTGACGCCGCGCGTCGACCCGAGACGAAGAGACAAGTTGGTTCGTGCCGAGCATCGTCTGTCCCAAGAGTCATCGTGTGCTGATCAGAGGATCTCAGCTGCTCCCGGCTCTGATCTCATTACTGCTCCTCGGGTCACTGAGCACTCGCTCACACAGTGTGTAACTCCGGATCTTGAATGTTTGATCGATCAGAGTTCGTTTCACTCCTCCCCCCTCACACACCCCAGCGCCACGGCCACGAGCAGCGCCGCCTTCTGCTTCCTCTCAAGAGACCAGCATGAGGAGACTGTCGCTGACTCACTCTGCTTCCTCTCAAGAGACCAGCATCAGGAGACTGTCGCTGACTCACTCTGCTTCCTCTCAATCAGATCTCAACATCTTCGCTTTCCATCTCATTCGCATCTCATTGGGTTTGAGGGCTTTACTCTCAGCGACTTCTTCTTCCCGCAAATCGAACACCAGGTGATCTGTCTCTCTCACTCATGATCGCACTTGCATCATCACAACATACTGCTCTTGTGTGATCTGATCTGACTGTTTGCGTTTCCGGGGAACACAGCCCCTCGTTCCTTCTCGGACTGCATCTGTACCTCATCATCTGCTCCGAGGCTCGTACCGTGAGCTGAACGCGCCATTGCGTCCTGGAAGTTTTGCACCGTGCGGTTCATCTACGAGTAATACTGTCAGTGTTGATCGGAGCACTACTGTACGGCCATCTTGTACGTCGACGTGTTCACCAGGCTCTGACTTACCGTTGTCGTTGAGTGTGTTCTCTGTCTCTGGTTCAATTCACTGTCACGGCGATTCTCTTCACAGAGCTTCTTTCACTCGAATGTGCAATATCGTATTCTTGGTGTAAAGTTGGTACACGAGAGTGACAGTGTTGGAGTGCGCTAATAGTTTGACTGGCACGGCCGGCACTGCACTGGCATGCGATCCTTCAAATCCCCTTGAGACTCACTGTCAGTCGCCCGCCCGGCCGCCGCCCGGGGCTCGACTCCGGGCCGGTGAATCCCGGCGGCCGGGCACTGCACACAGACAGCGGCATGGGCCCGGCACTGGTTACCGTACCGTACTATGGTAACTGGTGACTACTGTTCAGGCGGACCCCGGGCCCGGCCCCGGGAGGTATTCGGAGGGCCCGGGCCGGGCCGGGCGGCCGGGCGGCAGGAGCCGGGCCGGGCCGGGCGCCGGTACTGGAAACTTCACCGTTCAGGCGGAGCCGGGCCCGATACGGGCTAGCCGGTACTGTGACTCTTTACTCAAAGTACCGTAGTACGGTGACTCACTTGAATAACTAATTAAGTAAGAGCGTTTCTGATGTCTAAAAACTTTGAGTAAAGACCAGTCTAACGGACAAAAGTAACTGACCGTAGTGCGATGATTGTCTACCCCTACCGTCGGTCCGACCTAAGTCAGAGTCTGATACCGGTACTTTATCCATAATAACAGTGGAGTAGAGACGGTAGGGTACCCTACCTGTACCCGTGTAATCCCCTCGGGTACCCCTACCCGTTGTACTGATGAGATCAGACGGGGTACTCAATCCTTCATTTCCCAAAAACAGGTTGACTTCTGATCAGGGGTGGGGTAGTAGGCTGAGGAAAGTACGGGTGGTGTGCCCTCCCTTCCTAAAATGCTTCTCAGACTGGAGGTAGGGTGGGTGTACGTATGCTTTCAGTACAGGGGGTGGTCTCGTGAGATGGTACACCCCCACCCCCTCTTGGTTAAGAAGAAGGGTGGGTATCCATGTAGACTTTTTAGAAGGGTGGGTGGGGTACCTCAAACCCGCTGATTCTCAAGTGGTGGGATGTGAGGATGTTAACTCTGTAGAGAGGTAGGGTAGGCTGGTACTGCCCACCCCTATTAAATTCAGGAAACCATGGTATTCTATAGGGTAGGGTAGGGTCATATCACAGGAAGGGGTGGTCGTGAATGTGCTTATAACAATGGAAGCGATTGAAGAGCGGGAGGAGAGAGGGAGAGAGGATGGAAGGAGCTTGAGGGAGGGTGAGGACAAGCTTGTCATGTCGCTAGAGTGTGAGAGATGTCTTGTAGCTGCTGCAGAGAGAAAGAGACGTGACAACAGACAGAAGAAAGGAGAAGAGAGGAGGGAAAAGAAACGGCTGATGGAAGGTTTTTTGGCATTCTTGTTTGCAAGTAGAGGGAAGCTAGAAACGTTTTGCGCTTTTCCTTTTCTCATACTGCCATTCTCCCCTCTTTCTCTTCCAACAAAAGGAAGTGAAGAGAAGAGATAATTAAGAATGCCACGAGGGAAGAACTTGTGCTGTGTGTAGATGACAAGCCTTAGGTTTATGTGTAAGACAACAAGATCGTATCACCCCTCTAAGCAACTCTCGATGACATGACGCTTGTGACAGGCGTTGAGATCTGTTGGGCCTTGTCCCCTCCTGCTAGACTGGTACGGCATGGGGAAGGATGTACAGACAGAGATTCTAGAGCTGGAGCGTGAGCTCTTGACCTTGAGAGTCAAGAATGAAGTGCTGCTCGCCCACTCCTCCGCTCTCGCTCAAATCAGAAATCCCACGGCTCATCCACCAGCTAGTGCCCAGCAGACGACCAGCTGGACTATCCTCGACGACATCAGCTCTGACCTCAAGAAGCTCTTTCAGACCCCTCGAGACTCAAAGGATTACAAAACGATTCTCAACAACCTCCGCATGGCTCTCGGCGTCGACGCGTCGGCCATCAGCCCTGACAAGCTCTCGTACGATGACTACGAGGTCAGAGTCGCAAGAGAGTGGGAGCTCGAGCGCAAGGCCAGCAGCCTCGGCGACCTCAACATCCTCCGAGTCATGGCGGAGTGCATCCCCGGCGGGAGCGCGGCGAGTCCTCTTGCGGGGCTACAGGGGATGACGGAGAGCGCTCTATCGGCTCTATGGCAGACGGCGATAGGGAGGAGGCTCGAGGAGGCGCTGAGGAGGCCGGCGGAGGCAGGAGGGCGGGCGGGAGGAGACGGTCCGACGTCGCACAACAGCAAGTTTGCGGTGAATGAGTCGGACGGTACAGGCAGCGGGGAGGTACGCGAGGCCGTGTACGGGAAGATCGAGGAGTACTACGGGGGGCTGATGGAGCGGATCGGGCTACCTCAGACGGAGCTGATGAAGGCGATAGAGGAGGAGCACTGCGAGGGCGAGGACGCGGAGGAAGCGTTCACGACGAGCAACTACGGGATCAGGACGACAGCCAAGGAGGAGTGGCTCAACGTCACAGACCCGCAGAGGAGGCAGAGCCTGTCGGTCGGGAAGCGGGTGATCCGAGGGATGGAGGAGCTGAAGGGGCTGGACACGGCGATGAAGGCGGGGCTACAGGAGGCGGAGCTGATCGCGCTGCAGCTCTACACAGGTAAGAGAGAGAGATAGCGAGAGAGGGAGAAGGAGCATGGGGGAGGAGAGAGGAGCAAGAGAGCGTGAGATGGCTGACAAGAGGCTTGCTATGACAGGGCCGATGTACTTCAAGTACAACTCTGTTCTTCGAGCTCCCAACGACGACCTCCGAGACTCCAGCAAGCTCCCCAACAAGTACACGACGACCATCCACTGCATCGTCAGCGGCATCGTCAAGCTGTCTCGTCACACGCCTCTGCCGGAGGGGCTGCGGGTTGTGTGGAGGGGGCTGAAGGGGATGAGGCTGCCGGAGAGCTTCCTCAACGAGGACAAGCTCGGGGTGTCCGGAGGAGTCGAGTACGGGCTGCTGAGCACGACGACAGACGTCAGGAAGGCGATGCAGTACGCCGGGGAGGAGGGAGAGTCGATCGTGTTCGAGATCAGCTGCGGGGCGATCGACCGGGGGGCGAGCTTGACGTTTGTGTCTCAGTATCCGGGGGAGGGGGAGATGCTGTATCCGCCGCTGTCGTACCTGGAGGTGGTGAAGACGCCGCGGTACAGGGAGGTAGAGGGGAGGCGGGTGAAGGTGCTGGAGCTGAAGATCAACGCGAACACGATGAGCTTGACGATCGAGGACTTTGTGGGGAAGAGGAAGCAGCTGTATGTAGGGCTGATGGAGAACCTGGCGAGGGAGGTAGAGCGAGACGTGAGGGGGTGGGAGGGGAGGATCCAGGAGCGGCTCAGGACAGCAACACTTGACTCTTTCTACAAGCACCATCAGAATCTTGTCCGATCGATCGTGGAGGAGAGCTGGGGGCTGGTGGAGGCGAGCAGGGCGAGGGAGTCGGGCTGGTACAACGACGAGTCAAACTACAAGGAGGCGATCGAGCTGTCGAACCGAGTGAAGGACATGGCGATCAACAAGCTCAGGCACTGGATCGAAGACACCCAGGGAGACCTTAAATGTCAAGCCATTGCACGCGAGCCGATGCAGTCAGTGTACTGGAAGACGATGGCGGGTCTGATGTACAAGATCAGCTCGCGGACTCCAGCAGGCGATGACGGCAGACGAGAGCAGAGCAAGAGGCTGTGCGGGATGTACGGCTTGTCGATGTCAAGGTCGGGCCAGCACGGGGAGCCGCCGACAGTGACGGCGGTGGTACGAGGACAGGGGGAGCTGATCGGGCTGCTGAAATCGGGCGAATGCGACATGGACGAGTGGATGGAGGACGGGAGGACAGGGCTGCATGTAGCGGGGATGCTGGGGAGGGCGGGGAGCGTGAGGGAGCTGATACAGGCAGGTGCAGAGGTAGGAGCGAAGGACGATGAAGGGAAGACGATGATGCACTGGGCGGGGGAGTATGGGCATGTGGAGGTGCTGAAGACGGTAGAGGAAGAATGCGGGAAAGAGACTCTGAGGACCTTGATGATGGAGAGGAGCAATGACGGCAAGACATGCGCGCACTATGCGAGTGCAGGTGGGCACTTGGAAGTGCTGCGGTATGCTGTAGAGACATGCGGGGAGGAGCTGCTGAGGGAGAAAGACAATGGCGGCAGGACATGCGCGCACTTGGCGAGTCTCAGAGGACACTTGGAGGTAGTGCGGTATGTTGTAGAGACATGCGGGGAGGAGCTGCTGAGGGAGAAGGCCAATGACGGCTACACATGCGCGCACTATGCGAGTCTCAGAGGGCACTTGGTGGTAGTGCGGTATGTTGCAAAAATATGCGGGGAGGAGCTGCTGAGGGAGAAGGACAATGATTACGCGACATGCGCACACTTGGCGAGTGAGGGAGGGCACTTGGAGGTGTTGTGGTATGCTGTAGAGACATGCGGGGAGGAGCTGCTGAGGGAGAAGGACAAGCACGGCAGGACATGCGCGCACTTGGCGTGCATGGGAGGGCACTTGGAGGTGCTGTGGTATGCTGCAAAAAACATGCGGGGAGGAGCTGCTGAGGGAGAAGGACGAGTACGGCAAGACATGCGCGCACTATGCGAGTCAGAGAGGGCACTTGGAGGTGCTGCGGTATGCTGTAGAGACATGCGGGGAGGAGCTGCTGAGGGAGAAGGACAATGACGGCAAGCATGCGCGCACTGGGCAGTCAGAGAGGGCACTTGGAGGTGCTGCGGTATGTTGCAGAGACATGCGGGGAGGAGCTGCTGAGAGCGAAGGCCAATGACGGCTGGACATGCGCACACTATGCGAGTGCGGGAGGGCACTTGGAGGTAGTGCGGTATGCTGTAGAGACATGCGGGGAGGAGCTGCTGAGGGAGAAGTCCAATGACGGCAGGACATGCGCGCACTAGGCGAGTGAGGGAGGTCACTTGGAGGTAGTGCGGTATGCTGTAGAGACATGCGGGGAGGAGCTGCTGAGGGAGAAGGCCAATGACGGCTGGACGTGCGCGCATGAGGCGAGTACGGGAGGGCACTTGGAGGTAGTGCGGTATGCTGTAGAGACATGCGGGGAGGAGCTGCTGAGGGAGAAGGCCAATGACGGCTGGACATGCCCTCATGCGGCGAGTGCGGGAGGGCACTTGGAGGTAGTGCGGTATGTTGCAGAGACATGCGGGGAGGAGCTGCTGAGGGAGAAGGACAATGACGGCTGGACATGCCCTCATGCGGCGAGTGCGGGAGGGCACTTGGAGGTAGTGCGGTATGTCGCAGAGACATGCGGGGAGGAGCTGCTGAGGGAGAAGGACCAGTACGGCAGGACATGCCCTAATGCGGCGAGTGCGGGAGGGCACTTGGAGGTAGTGCGGTATGCTGTAGAGACATGCGGGGAGGACGCTGCTGAGGGAGAAGGACGAGCACGGCAGGACATGCGCGCATGAGGCGA
>NW_005434312.1:0-9668 GCF_000315625.1 Guillardia theta CCMP2712
TAGAAGCAGCAGCTGCTGCCGCAGCAGTGACAAGGGCATCATCAACAATATCAGTAGGAGAAAAAGGATGCGAAGTAGGAGAGAGGATGGGTTGATAGGAGGATGGCAACTCAGGTGAAAAAGAACCAGAGGATGGGAGACAGATAAGCTGCAATTCACGGAGAAGAGGCAAGATACTAAAATAAAAAGGAAATGGAGCAGAGGCAAAGGCAGAGGCAAGGCAGCAAGAGCAAGAACAGGAGCATGAGAATGAAGGTCAATCATATTGTTCTTGACTCTTACGGGTACGGTTGTGGTGTTCAGGCGATGTTTTCTCTTATCGGCTCACCTTCCTCGCACAAAGATTTCAACTATGTCACTGAGTTTTTTCGAAACGGTTCTTTGCTGGACGAAAGGCGGATTCAAACATGGGACAAGACAATGCTGCCGGTACAGATCGGCTCAATTTGATACCTCGGTCTGATGCTATCTCGTCTTCCAACTCAGATGTTGCTGGGCACCACCGATCTCCTCGATCTGCGTGCAAAGCATGAAGAAGAAAGATTAGACGCGATGCATCTCCTGATTCACAGCCTTGCCAATGAGTCTCTGCTGACTGTGGGAGATGTTCACTTGTGCCAATCACAGCATTGACACTTCCACCCTCAGATGCCTAAAATAGATATGGATTCCTTCTCCTCTCACGACCCTCTCCTCTCCCTCCAAAGCGCCGTCGATGTCCAGGTTATTCCATGACGATCTTGTCTATGTATTCTCTGATGTGAGATGATGGGAAGGTTGAAGGAAAAGTCTATGCCATCGCACTCAAACCCATTGGGCTGATCTTTCGCGCTTTGCTCATTCTCCTAGCAACTCACAGGTCCAGCTTGTTGATTTGATATGCCTGAAGCAAACATGAGTTTTTCCTTCAAGATTGAACGGGGGGCAATTTCATTGTACATTCTGGCATTACCACACACTGAAGGCTTGCGTATTGTTGTGTTGTTTTGAACTTGATTTCGACAAGCTTCCAATCGCTGTTCCCAGGTTGACATTTGACACAATCAATGTTTAAATCATCTTGCTTCTTGCACCTCAAAACCTTTTTTCTGCTCTTCTCTCACTCTTGCCTTTCTTTTAGCTTTGCTACAGTCCAAGTTGTGCACCTCTTCCAGAATGTTGTCCATGAAGTACTTTACCTGGCTGAGCTTCTTGATATCGCACACCTATTTCCGGAACCAAGCAAAATATTCAGTGCAAGGTTGAATCATGATGTGTTCTGCAGGTGGTGGTTGTGGTTGTGGTTGTGGTGGTGGTGGATGAGATGATGAACATTGAAGATTGAAACTGTGTTGACCATCATACTTCAGACTGTTTCTACATCTTGTTTCTCAAGACCAGTCGAGCAGCGGATATCTTGACAGCCTGCTGAAGCAAATACAGCATGATGAGATTGATGTGTTTTTCGATGCCGTGTCAAACATCTTCAAAGAAGACTTCCAATTCTCCAACGATATCCACATGATTGAAACAGGTAACTTCATGATTTTATGTTCAGATAGATAGATACTGCATGTCAATATCTTTGTTTTCTTCTTCGTTATTTTGAACTTGTTGGATCAATCTTGTCTCAATTCTGACGATTCTGCCTCTAATGGACGAAATGATTTGAATTTCAAAACAGCAACTACCAACGACATCTTTGACGAAGACAGTCAGGAAGAAATGTACGACAGCAACACAACTCATCTCAATATGGAGCAGCAGCCTGCAGACACATCTCTTCCTATCTTGCAGTTCAAAGAAAAGATTCTTCAGGAGATCAACAGCAACACAGTCACATGCATCCAAGGAGAAACAGGATGTGGCAAGAGCTCGATGGTCCCTCAATTCATCCTCGATGATGCCAGGGCAAGACGACAGAGGGTCAACGTTATTGTATCACAACCACGAAGGCTTGCGGCTGTGGCGCTTGCGAGAAGGGTTGCGAGTCAAAACAACGAGAAGATTGGAAAAACTATTGGCTATCGTATTGGTCAAGGAGATCACGTTGTGTCCATGGAGACTCAGGTCACTTTCGTGACGATAGGATACTTGCTTCACAAGCTCTACCATAACCCTAAAACCTTCTTCAAGAGTTCCCATGTCGTCTTAGATGAGGTGCATGAACGAGGAATGGACTCTGATCTCCTGAACCTGCTGATCAAGAAGCTGATGGAGAACAGTAAGTCAAGCACAAAGCTGATCATCATGTCTGCAACCCTACAAGCCAACCTCTTCAGCCAGTTTTTCACCCCTGTTGGCGAGAAGGTCAGGGATACAATCTTCGTTGGAGCGAAGAGATACCACGTTGATGTTTATTTCCTGGACGAGTGGAAGAATTTTCACAGATCCTTTATGAATGACAAGAATCTCAATAATCTCTTGGGACAGTTCAAGATTCAAAACAAAGAAAATCAGGGAAACAAGCTGAAACCTGAGGTGAGAAAGATTGTGATGAAAGCTGCACCCTTTTCTTCCTTATCTCCTTATATTTGTTTTTGATGCAGTTGAACAAAGACTCCTGCACCCTCATAATCAATCTGCTTGCAAAGATTGTCAAGCCCGACATCTGCATTCTGGTCTTCCTTCCCGGCATCGGCGATATTGAATCCTTGCAGGAAGATATCAGAAGTAGCTCCTTGAGCTCCCCTCTCCAGATCCTCGTCCTACACTCGTTGGTCTCCCGCGAACAACAGGAAGCAGCGATTCTTCCAGCAACGGCTGGACACTGCAAGCTGATCCTCTCAACCAACATCGCTGAGAGCTCCATCACCATCCCCGATGTCCTCTACGTCATTGACTCATGCCTGAGCAAGTAGTCATATTGTCCCATATTATCTGATCATCATATTGATTCCTCTTTCCTCTTTCTCCTCCTCCTCCTCCACCACCTCCTCCTCATCATCATCATCATCATCGTCATCATCTTCCTCGTCATCGTCATCGTCATCGTCATCATCAAACGATCCATCATCAACGTCCCTGTTCTGCTGTTGCTGCTTTTCATGCTTCATGCTTTGCTGTAGTCTTGCGTATCCTGTTGTTCTGCTTTCCCTATCCTCAGTCTCAGTCATGGTCATACCCTTCTCCCTTTCATCAAATTTTTGTGTTCTTGCTCGTTCTACTCTTTACTCCTCCTCTCAGGGAAATCCACTTCGACGAGAAAAGGAACATGCCGGCACTGCTCGGGGCATGGTGCTCGCAGTCTTCTGCTAAGCAGCGACAGGGGAGAGCAGGAAGAGTTGCGCCCGGCTTCGTCTTCCATCTCGTTCCCCGGCACTTTCACGACAATGTCATGCTCCCGTTTGCAGAAGCAGAGATTTCTCGCCTTCCGCTCGAGAAAACCATCCTCAAGGTCAAGATCCTCCTCAAGAAGTTTGGCAGGCCTTCAGCTCTGCTTCAGCAGTCCCTTACTCCTCCTCCTCCAGCTCGCTTTGAGCTCGCAATCAAAGAGCTCTTCAAGGTTGGCGCTTTAATCCGCGAAGAAGAGACTTCACCTGTTACCCAGCTGGGAGTACTTGCCTCTGAACTCCCTGTTGATCTTGTGCTTGTTAAGCTGCTCGTGCTGGGCATAACCTGCTCCTGCCTCCCCGAAGCCATCGTGATGGCCTCTGCGCTCTCAGTCCAGGACATTTTTGCCATGCCCTCCTCTCTCTTTGTGAAGGACAAAGCATGCTTCCTCAAGGAGCTTGCTCGCAATTTTAGGAGTCGAGCTGAGCTGGACATGGGGAAGCTGTCCGAGCCGATCATGTACCTGGAGGCCTACAAGAGGTGGATAATCTCAAAGCGAGGCTCAAATGATGCCTCCAAGCTGGGGCTGAGCTTGACGAGGCTGAGGCAGATGGAAACTCTTGCGCTGGATCTTTGTCGGAGGTTCGAGGATCACTTTGCGCAACTGGAGGGGCTGAGGGACGACTCGCTCGACAAGCTCCACCTGCTGCGCGGCGCAATCATGTCGAGGAAGCGTTGTCAGCCGTCCACCCTGAGCTCCCTCTTTCAGGCAACGGATGATACTCTAAGGTTTGTCCTGGTGGGCAGCTGCTCGCAGTTGTTCATCAAGGGGTTGAAAATGGACAAGAAAAACTCTGAGATTGCCAGGTCAGGTTTTGACAACGAATGTTCTGTAATGCTCTACAAAGTTCCACCTGAGCTGAACAACAGCGATTGCATCGAATCCCTGCTGAAGGTGCTTGACATCAAGGTTGTCAACCATTGGAGTGTTGGGGTGAGCAATGCTGTCATACAGCTGAGCAACGACCAAGATCTCCTTTCTGCGCCATCCTCCTCTCAAAGCATCCCAGCTCAACTTGTACAGGACATGAGCTACGAAGTCAAGCTACTGTGGCAGGTTTACTTTGGCTCTCGCCGCAAGCTCGTGCTTCCCAACCCTCAGCAAGTGACGGCAACAAGGGAGTCGCAGACAGCCACCCTTGGAGGATTGAGCTCGGACTCGACGATCAGGTGGTTCCTGGAGAAGGAGAAAAAGGTGCTGGTGGAAGACGTCGATGTCGAGAAGGACAATAATGTCTTGAACAAGGCGGAGGAGAAGTTCCTTGTCCGGCCCAACTGGCGCTCTCCCCTGTCTGTGGTCGCCGATTTCAACAGAGAGCATGTAGAGCATAAAGCTGTGGCTATGTCCCTCTTGGGAACGATGAATGAGCAGAATGTGACAGCGACAGGGATGACCTTGCTTCCTAACAACCCCTTCGGAAAGTTGCTCCAGCTGGTGTTCAGCCCGAGGGCAGACAGGATGTCAATGATAGCCAGCAGCGACGGATCTCAGATGTTCTATTTCAAGATTGGGACAGGAACAATCGACCTCCTTCCGTACTTTATCACCACGGAAGATTTCGATGCGATCAACTGCATCCGACGATGCATCAGCAGAGCCATCCTGCGCCATCCGGAGAAAACAAGACAAGATATGAAAAAGCTGCTTGTATCCTTTCTCACTCACCAGCCTTCAAAATTCGAAGGAAAGAAGAAACCAAAATCTGCTGAATTCCATCTCACTATAGAAGAGACGCAGGAGTACCTTCCACAGCTCAAGAGGGGAAACAAAATCGACAAGCTAATTTCTACTGACGGGGATATCATCAAAGACAGCGGCCATGTGGGCCCTGGGAACGAGAAGGGGCAGGCCCAGCACCCCAACGAGGACGTCGACGCGCACGAGGACGCAGGAGCCGCACCATCACAAACTACAGATAAGAAGGAGGACACGGCTGACGTCGACGATGAGAGTATCGTCAAAGACAGCGGCCATGTGGGCCCTGGGAGCGAGAAGGGACAGGCCCAGCATCCGAACGAGGACGTCGACGCGAACAAGGACGCAGGAGCCGCACCATCGTGGACGAAGAAGCTCGCTGCATCGCTTGTTGAGGGGAAGGATGCGATCGTTAGGTTTTGCTGCAAGGAGGAAGGCACGAAGAAGTTAATGGTGGGCTGTAAACGTGAGCTTCTAAGACTCATCAGACAGGCTGGAGGGATGAGCACAGGGATCAGGGACAACAGCACTGGGGGAGAGGAAGAGAAGGCCCAGCACCCCGACGAGGACGTCGACGCGCACGAGGACGCAGGAGCCGCACCATCACAAACTACAGATAAGAAGGAGGACACGGCTGACGTCGACGATAACAGTATCGTCAAAGACAGCGGCCATGTGGGCCCTGGGAGCGAGGAAGGGCAGGCCCAGCACCCCGACGAGGACGTCGACGCGCACGAGGACGCAGGAGCCGCACCATCGCGGACGGCGGAGGAGACGGGGGAGTACCTTTCTCACGCCAAGGCCACGGCTGACGTCGACAGGACGGTATCTGCCGTCGACCTCGTGGTCAAGCTCCTGTGCGACGACAGCTTTGACCTACACGCCGACTCGCAGGAGCTGTCGATCCGCCGCGTCTCCTCTGTGTCCGCCGCCTCCTTCACCGTCCACGTGCTCTCCATAGGGCCTTGCTCGGGCTCGAGCATGAGCCTGTCAGACGCTGTGGAGCAGACGGTGAGGTGGTACACGCGAGCAGCAGGAAGGCGATCTACAAGAGTGCTGGAGTTTACGTCCCTGCAGACTAAGGAAGAAAAGAAGCTCGTTGCATCGCTTGTTGAGGGGAAGGCTGCGATTGATAGCTTTCGCTGCAAGGAGGAAGGCACATACAAGTTAATGGTGGGCCATAAACGTGAGCTTCTAAAACTCATCAGAAAGGCTGGAGGGATGAGCACATGGATCAGGGACAACAGCACTGGGGGCGAGAAGGGGCAGGCCCAGCACCCCGACGAGGACGTCGACGCGCACGAGGACGCAGGAGCCGCGCCATCGCGGACGGCGGAGGAGACAGGGGAGTGCCTTTCTCACTCCAAGGCCACGGCTGACGTCGACAGGACGGTATCTGCCGTCGACCTCGTGGTCAAGCTCCTGTGCGACGACAGCTTTGACCTACACGCCGACTCGCAGGAGCTGTCGATCCGCCGCGTCTCCTCTGTGTCCGCCGCCTCCTTCACCGTCCACGTGCTCTCCATAGGGCCTTGCTCGGGCTCGAGCATGAGCCTGTCAGACGCTGTGGAGCAGACGGTGAGGTGGTACACGCGAGCAGCAGGAGAGGGATCCAAGAGCGTGCTGGAGTTTACGTCCCTGCAGACTAAGCCAGAGAGGAGACGTGTGCGAAAGCACGGCAAGGGTATCGTGACAGTTGCTAGCTTTCGCTGCAAGGAGCAGGACTCGACGAAGATGATGATCGGGGTACAACCTGAGTTTGTGAAGCTGGTCAGGATAGCTGGAGGGATCAGCAGGTACGTCAATGTCCGTGTACTCAAGGGCGTCGAAAAGGAACCATTGAAGCGTACAGAGGACAAAACTCAGAACAAGCACCAATCCGCAGGAGCCGCGCCATCGCGGACGGCGGAGGAGACAGGGGAGTGCCTTTCTCACGCCAAGGCCACGGCTGACGTCGACAGGACGGTATCTGCCGTCGACCTCGTGGTCAAGCTCCTGTGCGACGACAGCTTTGACCTACACGCCGACTCGCAGGAGCTGTCGATCCGCCGCGTCTCCTCTGTGTCCGCCGCCTCCTTCACCGTCCACGTGCTCTCCATAGGGCCTTGCTCGGGCTCGAGCATGAGCCTGTCAGACGCTGTGGAGCAGACGGTGAGGTGGTACACGCGAGCAGCAGGAAGGCGATCTACAAGAGTGCTGGAGTTTACGTCCCTGCAGACTAAGGAAGAAAAGAAGCTCGTTGCATCGCTTGTTGAGGGGAAGGCTGCGATTGATAGCTTTCGCTGCAAGGAGGAAGGCACATACAAGTTAATGGTGGGCCATAAACGTGAGCTTCTAAGACTCATCAGAAAGGCTGGAGGGATGAGCACATGGATCAGGGACAACAGCACTGGGGGCGAGGAAGGGCAGGCCCAGCACCCCGACGAGGACGTCGACGCGCACGAGGACGCAGGAGCCGCGCCATCGCGGACGGCGGAGGAGACGGGGGAGTACCTTTCTCACGCCAAGGCCACGGCTGACGTCGACAGGACGGTATCTGCCGTCGACCTCGTGGTCAAGCTCCTGTGCGACGACAGCTTTGACCTACACGCCGACTCGCAGGAGCTGTCGATCCGCCGCGTCTCCTCTGTGTCCGCCGCCTCCTTCACCGTCCACGTGCTCTCCATAGGGCCTTGCTCGGGCTCGAGCATGAGCCTGTCAGACGCTGTGGAGCAGACGGTGAGGTGGTACACGCGAGCAGCAGGAGAGGGATCCAAGAGCGTGCTGGAGTTTACGTCCCTGCAGGCGACGAAGCAGAGGAACCTCGTCTATACGCACTGCATGGGGCGCGTTTGGATGCAGTACTACCGCTGCAAAGAGGAAGGCACGAAGACTATGATGATCGGCCCGACCCCCTCCTTTGTGACGCTGGTCAGGATAGCTGGAGGGATCAGCAGGTACGTCGCTGATGGTGGGCATGGGGGCCCTGGGAGCGAGGAAGGGCAGGCCCAGCACCCCGACGAGGACGTCGACGCGCACGAGGACGCAGAGCCGCACCATCGCGGACGGCGGAGAGACGGGGGAGTACCTTTCTCACGCCAAGGCCACGGCTGACGTCGACAGGACGGTATCTGCCGTCGACCTCGTGGTCAAGCTCCTGTGCGACGACAGCTTTGACCTACACGCCGACTCGCAGGAGCTATCGATCCGCCGCGTCTCCTCTGTGTCCGCCGCCTCCTTCACCGTCCACGTGCTCTCCATAGGGCCTTGCTCGGGCTCGAGCATGAGCCTGTCAGACGCTGTGGAGCAGACGGTGAGGTGGTACACGCGAGCAGCAGGAGAGGGATCCAAGAGCGTGCTGGAGTTTACGTCCCTGCAGGCGACGAAGCAGAGGAACCTCGTCTATACGCACTGCATGGGGCGCGTTTGGATGCAGTACTACCGCTGCAAAGAGGAAGGCACGAAGACTATGATGATCGGCCCGACCCCCTCCTTTGTGACGCTGGTCAGGATAGCTGGAGGGATCAGCAGGTACGTCGCGGACGGTGGGCATGGGGGCCCTGGGAGCGAGGAAGGGCAGGCCCAGCACCCCGACGAGGACGTCGACGCGCACGAGGACGCAGAGCCGCGCCATCGCGGACGGCGGAGGAGACGGGGGAGTACCTTTCTCACGCCAAGGCCACGGCTGACGTCGACAGGACGGTATCTGCCGTCGACCTCGTGGTCAAGCTCCTGTGCGACGACAGCTTTGACCTACACGCCGACTCGCAGGAGCTATCGATCCGCCGCGTCTCCTCTGTGTCCGCCGCCTCCTTCACCGTCCACGTGCTCTCCATAGGGCCTTGCTCGGGCTCGAGCATGAGCCTGTCAGACGCTGTGGAGCAGACGGTGAGGTGGTACACGCGAGCAGCAGGAGAGGGATCCAAGAGCGTGCTGGAGTTTACGTCCCTGCAGGCGACGAAGCAGAGGAACCTCGTCTATACGCACTGCATGGGGCGCGTTTGGATGCAGTACTACCGCTGCAAAGAGGAAGGCACGAAGACTATGATGATCGGCCGGATCCTCTCCTTTGTGAAGCTGGTCAGGATAGCTGGAGGGATCAGCAGGTACGTCGCGGACGGTGGGCATGGGGGCCCTGGGAGCGAGGAAGGGCAGGCCCAGCACCCCGACGAGGACGTCGACGCGCACGAGGACGCAGGAGCCGCACCATCGCGGACGGCGGAGGAGACGGGGGAGTGCCTTTCTCACGCCAAGGCTACGGCTGACGTCGACAGGACGGTATCTGCCGTCGACCTCGTGGTCAAGCTCCTGTGCGACGACAGCTTTGACCTACACGCCGACTCGCAGGAGCTGTCGATCCGCCGCGTCTCCTCTGTGTCCGCCGCCTGCTTCACCGTCCACGAGCTCTCCATAGGGCCTTGCTCGGGCTCGAGCATGAGCCTGTCAGACGCTGTGGAGCAGACGGTGAGGTGGTACACGCGAGCAGCAGGAGAGGGATCCAAGAGCGTGCTGGAGTTTACGTCCCTGCAGGCGACGAAGCAAGAGTGCTGGAGTTTACGTCCCTGCAGACTAAGGAAGAAAAGAAGCTCGTTGCATCGCTTGTTGAGGGGAAGGCTGCGATTGATAGCTTTCGCTGCAAGGAGGAAGGCACATACAAGTTAATGGTGGGCCATAAACGTGA
>NW_005434312.1:9895-13681 GCF_000315625.1 Guillardia theta CCMP2712
AGCTCCTGTGCGACGACAGCTTTGACCTACACGCCGACTCGCAGGAGCTGTCGATCCGCCGCGTCTCCTCTGTGTCCGCCGCCTCCTTCACCGTCCACGTGCTCTCCATAGGGCCTTGCTCGGGCTCGAGCATGAGCCTGTCAGACGCTGTGGAGCAGACGGTGAGGTGGTACACGCGAGCAGCAGGAGAGGGATCCAAGAGCGTGCTGGAGTTTACGTCCCTGCAGGCGACGAAGCAGAGGAACCTCGTCTATACGCACTGCATGGGGCGCGTTTGGATGCAGTACTACCGCTGCAAAGAGGAAGGCACGAAGACTATGATGATCGGCCGGATCCTCTCCTTTGTGAAGCTGGTCAGGATAGCTGGAGGGATCAGCAGGTACGTCGCGGACGGTGGGCATGGGGGCCCTGGGAGCGAGGAAGGGCAGGCCCAGCACCCCGACGAGGACGTCGACGCGCACGAGGACGCAGGAGCCGCACCATCGCGGACGGCGGAGGAGACGGGGGAGTACCTTTCTCACGCCAAGGCCACGGCTGACGTCGACAGGACGGTATCTGCCGTCGACCTCGTGGTCAAGCTCCTGTGCGACGACAGCTTTGACCTACACGCCGACTCGCAGGAGCTATCGATCCGCCGCGTCTCCTCTGTGTCCGCCGCCTCCTTCACCGTCCACGAGCTCTCCATAGGGCCTTGCTCGGGCTCGAGCATGAGCCTGTCAGACGCTGTGGAGCAGACGGTGAGGTGGTACACGCGAGCAGCAGGAGAGGGATCCAAGAGCGTGCTGGAGTTTACGTCCCTGCAGGCGACGAAGCAGAGGAACCTCGTCTATACGCACTGCATGGGGCGCGTTTGGATGCAGTACTACCGCTGCAAAGAGGAAGGCACGAAGACTATGATGATCGGCCCGACCCCCTCCTTTGTGACGCTGGTCAGGATAGCTGGAGGGATCAGCAGGTACGTCGCGGACGGTGGGCATGGGGGCCCTGGGAGCGAGGAAGGGCAGGCCCAGCACCCCGACGAGGACGTCGACGCGCACGAGGACGCAGGAGCCGCACCATCGCGGACGGCGGAGGAGACGGGGGAGTGCCTTTCTCACGCCAAGGCTACGGCTGACGTCGACAGGACGGTATCTGCCGTCGACCTCGTGGTCAAGCTCCTGTGCGACGACAGCTTTGACCTACACGCCGACTCGCAGGAGCTGTCGATCCGCCGCGTCTCCTCTGTGTCCGCCGCCTGCTTCACCGTCCACGAGCTCTCCATAGGGCCTTGCTCGGGCTCGAGCATGAGCCTGTCAGACGCTGTGGAGCAGACGGTGAGGTGGTACACGCGAGCAGCAGGAGAGGGATCCAAGAGCGTGCTGGAGTTTACGTCCCTGCAGGCGACGAAGCAGAGGAACCTCGTCTATACGCACTGCATGGGGCGCGTTTGGATGCAGTACTACCGCTGCAAAGAGGAAGGCACGAAGACTATGATGATCGGCCGGATCCTCTCCTTTGTGACGCTGGTCAGGATAGCTGGAGGGATCAGCAGGTACGTCGCGGACGGTGGGCATGGGGGCCCTGGGAGCGAGAAGGGGCAGGCCCAGCACCCCGACGAGGACGTCGACGCGCACGAGGACGCAGGAGCCGCGCCATCGCGGACGGCGGAGGAGACGGGGGAGTACCTTTCTCAGGCCAAGGCCACGGTGTCACATCCCGAGGCTTTACAGGATTGATCTTCAACGGAGCTCAACAAGAACTTGCTTTGGAATTTCTCTGCTAAGCGAAAAGCAGTGTGACAGGAGGAGATCTATCTCTCTTTATTCTCACACAACAAACAAAACAAACCAACACACACTGATGTGGCACAAACGCGCGAGGAAGGAGACAGGAGTACCCGTCTCTTGGCTGAGGAAAGTAGGGGTGATCTCTCCTTGGAAGTTGACAAGCTTTCCTCCTTAGATGTTGAAAATCCCGTCAGCCCCTCGAGCGGCAACCTTGCTCTCTCGCAGGGAAGAGAACCCCGTCCTCGCATGCCAGCAGGCTGCTTCCAACGGGTTGTACTCCACAAGACTCATCCGTCATCTTCAGCTGGTAGGCCACCACGGGTAGACGGTTCCTGCAACGACGACCTCCAGAGGGGTCCTTTACAGCAGATTCACACTCTGCTTGTTGCCAAGAATCACGGTCAGGAGAGAGCAGCGCTTGACGCCAAGTACAAGGATCGTGTCGATCAGGCGCCATAGTAACTGCAGTAGCTACTGCTGATAGATGCCTGACTCCTGCAGGCGTTCCACTTCGGCGTGCCCGTCGGCGACTCCGCCCTGCGCAGCCGCACGGTCAGGGACTTCCTGGAGCGGAACGTCCCGCGCTGGTCGTCGATGCGCTGCTCGACCGACGCGGAGGTGCGGCGGGGGCACGGCAGCGAGTGCTTCTTCCTTCAACGCTGAGCTTCCGTCACTCCACTGACGAGACCTAATTACCGAACTCGGAAACTTAGCACTGTAACGGCCGCCCAGCCCGACTGCCACCTGGGCAGCGCCGAACCTGTCAGTCCCATCCGGTCACTCTGTGCTACTTTTGCTTCATGAAACCACTGACTGATCGGAACCTCTTGAACTGCTCCCTCAGCAACTTTGCTATTCCTTGTCGCATGAGGGGTATGTCCTTCTGTCCAAAGTTGTCGATGCCCTCTCCAGCAGCAACTTTCTTCCTGCATTGGCACCTGCTGATATACCATGAGCGATGCACCTGCTCATATACAACATCAGCGTACCTGTCCTTGTCTCATAACTTGCTTGTCGTATGTCCTCCCTAACGTATCCTCTGCCTGCCATTTGCCGCGTAGGTACTTCCAGAAGCATGTATGCCCCACACAGGGCAACCCGGTCGTAAGCCATGTACTTTTCCGTTGGTTGTCAGGTTCCACATACCTTCTATTCTGGTTCAAAACGCCGATACCGGTCATTCCGTTGGGGTCATACAATCTGCATCCCCAAATGGTCGTCACTCGTGGTTGGTGTACAAGTAATTCGTCTCTCTCCCATGTAGGCAATTAACAAACACCAGTGTCCGGGTTTAAACGCGGGAATAAAACATGTACCCCTCTCTGCGCATGCGTTTCCAATAACGCAAAAGCTCTTCATATCCTCCTGTCGCAGTCACGGTGTCCAATGCCGCGCCACTGGTATGTAGCAACTCCAGATTGGGATAGAAATAAGTAGAGACAAAGTCAATGTTCCGAGGCTTCATGTGCCTGGTACAACCAGTGTCCCGGATGCAGTCAGATCTCCACTTAACCAGATGCAGCCAACTCTCCACCACGTCGCAGCTGATACATTTAGAAATATCACTTACATCCTGAATGATCGCTTCGGACAGGTTAGGGATAGCATGGATGATAATCTTTCCCCCTGTGAAAGTCATAGCGTTTCCCAGAAACACATCACGCATATACTTGCATTGATATACCATCATTATTTCCTCCCTTGTCAAACAATTCGATATCCATATTCTTCTTGCTGCGCTTCTTCGCAATCGTCATGACTTCGCGTTGCAGTCTTCTTTGCTTTCCTTTCCTTGGGCACCTCGACACGTTTTCTTGCGATTCCCACAGATAGTGTAAAGCTCACTGTCATCGAGATCTTCCGGACCCGGATCATCCTCCCCGGGTGTGGCAGGAGGAGGAGACAAAGGGTCTGTAGGGTTTGAACCAAACTCGCGTGAGAAAGGAACATGCCCCGGTATCATGTGCGTGCATCATCAGGCTTCATCCCTGTACGCAGCGCTGTGACCTCCGGCTGCGGA
>NW_005434311.1:0-966 GCF_000315625.1 Guillardia theta CCMP2712
TCCACCCTCGCGACAGCAATCTCTGGTTACAAGATCTTTACGGTTCAAGTATCATCTTTTGGTGATCAAAAGCCGGCGGGCAAGCTTGTCTCTCCTTGTTCAAGTTCCTCTCTTATCTTTGAGACTTGAAGCGAGTGATGCTGTGCCGCAAGACTGAGACGCGAACTTGGTGGGTGACATGGGGCAGACAGCCAGGCGTCAGCCGGGAGACGGGCAGGTGGAGGAGAAGCAGGAGAAGCTGAGAGATGGTACAGCTGGAGCTGAGAGGTGAAGGAGGCGAGAGAGGACCTCGAGGACATCAGTCACCTCCGGCTCACCTCCAGACTCGCGCCCCTCTCAGGTCGATGAAGGAGGAGGAGAAGAGGCTAGCTGATATGTCGTGCAGCAGTAAGATACAGGAGGGCATCATCTCAATCATCATCATCATCATCATCATCATCATCATCATCAGCAGCAGCAGCAGCAGCAGCAGCAGCAGCAGCAGCAGCACCATCGTCGTCGTCGTCGTCATCATCATCCTGATCCTGATCCTGATCCTGATCCTGATCCTGATCCTGATCCTGATCCTGATCCTGATCCTGATCATCATCATCATCATCATCGTTGTCGTCGTCGCTCCTCTCGATTCTCATCCCTCCTGTCTCCTGCTCCCATCTTGACCCACCCCGCCACCCCCTCCCGCCCCTTCCTCCTCCACTCCTCCCCTCCTTGTCCGTACCCACCCCTCTCTTCCCCTCGCGTCTGGTTAACTTCCTTCCCCTCGCGTCTGGTTAACTTCTCCTCTACTTCACCCCCTGGTCTGACACTCTCCCATGACCCCCACTCTCCCCGGCTCACCTCCAGCCTCCCCACCCACCCCTCTCTTCTCCTCGCCTCTGGTCCACCTCCGCTCCTCCCCCTCTCCTCCTATGCCCCTCAGCCTGCCGACAGCGAGCGTTGAGGTCGCCATGGCCGGCAGCTCGCCTG
>NW_005434311.1:1221-1517 GCF_000315625.1 Guillardia theta CCMP2712
CGCCTCGTGCCAGCTCTCGCTCCTCGCAAGCCTCTGCTCCTCGTCCTACCAGCAGTGAGGGAAGCCACCCGTACTTGCTAGTCTCTCTCAGGCACCAGGGGTCATCCTCTCGAGCACATCTAGTCCTTGTATGCATCAAGCGCTGTGAGAGTCGTTTGACTGACTTTCTTGACGATCAAGGCTGAGCCTAGCCTTGAGTGCTGTCCCTTAGCTGGGGTAGGTCCAGTCTGAGGTGAGCTCGCTTTTACTAGGGCTCTGATAGGTATGAGAGCGATTTCTATGGCTGCAGCTTGTTG
>NW_005434311.1:1617-2040 GCF_000315625.1 Guillardia theta CCMP2712
CGCCATCATTGTCCTTCTCCCTCAGCAGCTCCTCCCCGCATGTCTCTACAGCATACCGCAGCACCTCCAACTGCCCACCTGCACTCGCATAGTGCGCGCATGTCTTGCCGTCATTGCTCCTCTCCATCATCAAGGTCCTCAGAGTCTCTTTCCCGCATTCTTCCTCTACCGTCTTCAGTACCTCCACATGCCCATACTCCCCCGCCCAGTGCACCATCGTCTTCCATTCATCGTCCTTCGCTCCTACCTCTGCACCTGCCTGTATCAGCTCCCTCACGCTCCCCGCCCTCCCCAGCATCCCCGCTACATGCAGCCCTGTCCTCCCGTCCTCCGTCCGCTCGTCCATGTCGTATTCGCCCGCCTTCAGCAGCCGGATCAGCTCCCCCTGTCCTCGTACCACCGCCGTCACTGTCGGCGGCTCCC
>NW_005434311.1:2140-6066 GCF_000315625.1 Guillardia theta CCMP2712
CATCCCGCACAGCCTCTTGCTCTGCTCTCGTCTGCCGTCATCGCCTGCTGGAGTCCGCGAGCTGATCTTGTACATCAGACCCGCCATCGTCCTCCAGTACACTGACTGCATCGGCTCGCGTGCAAGGGCTAAACATTTCTCGTCTCCCTGAGTGTCTTCGATCCAGTGCCTGAGCTTGTTGATCGCCATGTCCTTGACTCGGTTCGACAGCTCGATCGCCTCCTTGTATCTTGACTCGTCGTTGTACCAGCCCGACTCCCTCGCCCTGCTCGCCTCCACCAGCCTCCAGCACTCCTCCACGATCGATTGCACAAGACCCTGGTGGCTCTTGAAAACAGAGTCGAAAGTAACTGTCCTGAGCCGCTCCTGGATCCTCCCCTCCCACCCCCTCACGTCTCGCTCTACCTCCCTCGCCAGGTTCTCCATCAGCCCTACGTACAGCTGCTTCCTCTTCCCCACAAAGTCCTCGATCGTCAAGCTCATCGTGTTCGCGTTGATCTTCAGCTCCAGCACCTTCACCCGCCTCCCCTCTACCTCCCTGTACCGCGGCGTCTTCACCACCTCCAGGTACGACAGCGGCGGATACAGCATCTCCCCCTCCCCCGGATACTGAGACACAAACGTCAAGCTCGCCCCCCGGTCGATCGCCCCGCAGCTGATCTCGAACACGATCGACTCTCCCTCCTCCCCGGCGTACTGCATCGCCGTCCTGACGTCTGTCGTCGTGCTCAGCAGCCTGTACTCGACTCCTCCGGACACCCCGAGCTTGTCCTCGTTGAGGAAGCTCTCCGGCAGCCTCATCCCCTTCAGCCCCCTCCACACCCGCAGCCCCTCCGGCAGAGGCGTGTGACGAGACAGCTTCACGATGCCGCTGACGATGCAGTGGATGGTCGTCGTGTACTTGTTGGGGACCTTGTTGGAGTCTCGGAGGAGCTCGTTGGGAGCTCGAAGAACAGAGTTGTACTTGAAGTACATCGGCCCTGTCATAGCAAGCCTCTTGTCAGCCATCTCACGCTCTCTTGCTCCTCTCTCCTCCCCCAACGCTCCTTCTCCCTCTCTCGCTATCTCTCTCTCTTACCTGTGTAGAGCTGCAGCGCGATCAGCTCCGCCTCCTGTAGCCCCGCCTTGATCTCCTTCTCCCGCTCCTTCAGCTCCTCCATCCCTCGGATCACCCGCGTCCCGTCCGACAGCCTCCGCCTCCTCTCCGGGTCTGTGACGTTGAGCCACTCCTCCTTGGCTGTCGTCCTGATCCCGTAGTTGCTCGTCGTGAACGCTTCCTCCGCGTCCTTGCCCTTGCAGTGCTCCTCCTCTATCGCCTTCATCAGCTCCGTCTGAGGTAGCCCGATCCGCTCCATCAGCCCCCCGTAGTACTCCTCGATCTTCCCGTACACGGCCTCGCGTACCTCCCTGCTGCCTGTACCGTCCGACTCATTCACCGCAAACTTGCTGTTGTGCGACGTCGGACCGTCTCCTCCCGCCCGCCCTCCTGCCTCTGCCGGCCTCCTCAGCGCCTCCTCGAGCCTCCTCCCTATCGCCGTCTGCCATAGAGCCGATAGAGCGCTCTCCGTCATCCCCTGTAGCCCCGCAAGAGGACTCGCCGCGCTCCCGCCGGGGATGCACTCCGCCATGACTCGAAGGATGTTGAGGTCGCCGAGGCTGCTGGCCTTGCGCTCGAGCTCCCACTCTCTTGCGACTCTGACCTCGTAGTCATCGTACGAGAGCTTGTCAGGGCTGAGCGCCGACGCGTCGACGCCGAGAGCCATGCGGAGGTTGTTGAGATCGTTTGTAATCCTTTGAGTCTCGAGGGGTCTGAAGAGCTTCTTGAGGTCAGAGCTGATGTCGTCGGGGATAGTCCAGCTGGTCGTCTGCTGGGCACTAGCTGGTGGATGAGCCGTGGGATTTCTGATTTGAGCGAGAGCGGAGGAGTGGGCGAGCAGCACTTCATTCTTGACTCTCAAGGTCAAGAGCTCACGCTCCAGCTCTAGAATCTCTGTCTGTACATCCTTCCCCATGCCGTACCAGTCTAGCAGGAGGGGACAAGGCCCAACAGATCTCAACGCCTGTCACAAGCGTCATGTCATCGAGAGTTGCTTAGAGGGGTGATACGATCTTGTTGTCTTACACATAAACCTAAGGCTTGTCATCTACACACAGCACAAGTTCTTCCCTCGTGGCATTCTTAATTATCTCTTCTCTTCACTTCCTTTTGTTGGAAGAGAAAGAGGGGAGAATGGCAGTATGAGAAAAGGAAAAGCGCAAAACGTTTCTAGCTTCCCTCTACTTGCAAACAAGAATGCCAAAAAACCTTCCATCAGCCGTTTCTTTTCCCTCCTCTCTTCTCCTTTCTTCTGTCTGTTGTCACGTCTCTTTCTCTCTGCAGCAGCTACAAGACATCTCTCACACTCTAGCGACATGACAAGCTTGTCCTCACCCTCCCTCAAGCTCCTTCCATCCTCTCTCCCTCTCTCCTCCCGCTCTTCAATCGCTTCCATTGTTATAAGCACATTCACGACCACCCCTTCCTGTGATATGACCCTACCCTACCCTATAGAATACCATGGTTTCCTGAATTTAATAGGGGTGGGCAGTACCAGCCTACCCTACCTCTCTACAGAGTTAACATCCTCACATCCCACCACTTGAGAATCAGCGGGTTTGAGGTACCCCACCCACCCTTCTAAAAAGTCTACATGGATACCCACCCTTCTTCTTAACCAAGAGGGGGTGGGGGTGTACCATCTCACGAGACCACCCCCTGTACTGAAAGCATACGTACACCCACCCTACCTCCAGTCTGAGAAGCATTTTAGGAAGGGAGGGCACACCACCCGTACTTTCCTCAGCCTACTACCCCACCCCTGATCAGAAGTCAACCTGTTTTTGGGAAATGAAGGATTGAGTACCCCGTCTGATCTCATCAGTACAACGGGTAGGGGTACCCGAGGGGATTACACGGGTACAGGTAGGGTACCCTACCGTCTCTACTCCACTGTTATTATGGATAAAGTACCGGTATCAGACTCTGACTTAGGTCGGACCGACGGTAGGGGTAGACAATCATCGCACTACGGTCAGTTACTTTTGTCCGTTAGACTGGTCTTTACTCAAAGTTTTTAGACATCATCCGCGAACTTTGAAATCCTGCCCTCTGATTTCAGGATATCCGCGAAACGCTCTTACTTAATTAGTTATTCAAGTGAGTCACCGTACTACGGTACTTTGAGTAAAGAGTCACAGTACCGGCTAGCCCGTATCGGGCCCGGCTCCGCCTGAACGGTGAAGTTTCCAGTACCGGCGCCCGGCCCGGCCCGGCTCCTGCCGCCCGGCCGCCCGGCCCGGCCCGGGCCCTCCGAATACCTCCCGGGGCCGGGCCCGGGGTCCGCCTGAACAGTAGTCACCAGTTACCATAGTACGGTACGGTAACCAGTGCCGGGCCCATGCCGCTGTCTGTGTGCAGTGCCCGGCCGCCGGGATTCACCGGCCCGGAGTCGAGCCCCGGGCGGCGGCCGGGCGGGCGACTGACAGTGAGTCTCAAGGGGATTTGAAGGATCGCATGCCAGTGCAGTGCCGGCCGTGCCAGTCAAACTATTAGCGCACTCCAACACTGTCACTCTCGTGTACCAACTTTACACCAAGAATACGATATTGCACATTCGAGTGAAAGAAGCTCTGTGAAGAGAATCGCCGTGACAGTGAATTGAACCAGAGACAGAGAACACACTCAACGACAACGGTAAGTCAGAGCCTGGTGAACACGTCGACGTACAAGATGGCCGTACAGTAGTGCTCCGATCAACACTGACAGTATTACTCGTAGATGAACCGCACGGTGCAAAACTTCCAGGACGCAATGGCGCGTTCAGCTCACGGTACGAGCCTCGGAGCAGATGATGAGGTACAGATGCAGTCCGAGAAGGAACGAGGGG
>NW_005434311.1:6166-7960 GCF_000315625.1 Guillardia theta CCMP2712
ACAAGAGCAGTATGTTGTGATGATGCAAGTGCGATCATGAGTGAGAGAGACAGATCACCTGGTGTTCGATTTGCGGGAAGAAGAAGTCGCTGAGAGTAAAGCCCTCAAACCCAATGAGATGCGAATGAGATGGAAAGCGAAGACGTTGAGATCTGATTGAGAGGAAGCAGAGTGAGTCAGCGACAGTCTCCTGATGCTGGTCTCTGAGAGGAAGCAGAGTGAGTCAGCAAGTCTCCTCATGCTGGTCTCTTGAGAGGAAGCAGAAGGCGGCGCTGCTCGTGGCCGTGGCGCTGTGTGAGGGGGGAGGAGTGAAACGAACTCTGATCGATCAGACATTCAAGATCCGGAGTTACACACTGTGTGAGCGAGTGCTCAGTGACCCAAGGAGCAGTAATGAGATCAGAGCCGGAAGCAGCTGAGAACCCCCTGATCAGCACACGATGACTCTTGGGACAGACGATGCTCGGCACGAACCAACTTGTCTCTTCGTCTCGGGTCGACGCGCGGCGTCAGGTGACCGATGGCAGCGTCTCACGCGGGAGAGTGGAAGAAGGTGTTGCCAAGACAAACAAGAGTCCGAGCAAAGTGACTCTAGAGCAAGATGGAAGAAGGTGTTGCCAAGACAAACAAGAGTCCGAGCAAAGTGACTCTAGAGCAAGATGGAAGAAGGTGTTGCCAAGACAAACAAGAGTCCGAGCAAAGTGACTCTAGAGCAAGATGGCGTGATGGGTGCGAGGGAGAGATGCATGGGAGGAGAGAAAGGAAAGCAAGTGATCATTCAATTTATTGACTGAGCAAGAAGGACAAACCGGAGCAAACAAAGGAGGGGGAGGATAGAGCCAACAAACCCGCCTCAATAAAATACTAGGAAACGAAGGAGGCAGCGAAAACCGGCATTCAGGAGGAAGAGGTTGGAGACCTTGTCTTGTCCAAGGGGAGGATGGATGAAGACATCGGGGGGGTTGGAATCGCGTCCATGAGAGAGGAACGAGAGTGACTCAGTCGTCATGCTTCTGATGGTGGTCTTTGATAGCCACGTCAGCGGTCAGCACAAGACCAGATCCATTCCTCAGCACCACCCCCTCACCCACCACAGGGCCGAAGCCACCCCTCCACCATAGTCCATACACGCCAACTCTCATTAAGGGGTACCCCGGTCTCACTCGATCCCTTGCCAGAGAAGATCTCGCGAGACATCCTAGTAGCCTATGACCTGTCTACACACCCGGGTGCTACCTAGCCTAACAGTCTGACCTGACTACGGGTACTCCTGAGCTCGGTCCTCGGCGTTGAGCCAAGTAGGTTGGCGAGTGTCTGCCGGTACACTCGGAGGACTGTTTACGAAGCGGCGGCTCTTGCACACAGTCGCTCGGAGCTTGCGGAGTTGTGTGACACTGGAATGAGTTGCAAAGTCTCAAAGACTTTGAAATTCTCGGGTCTGATTTCAAAATCAGACTCGAGACTTCCGTGCGTCACACAACGTCGGTCCACTTGCAACAAGCTTGATTTCGATCCGTCATGACCCAGGAGTCACAAGCCTCGTATACATGCCCAACCATGTTGATCTCATGTCTGGTCAGTCATAATGTTTTCTGCAGTTTCTCTTTGTTGGTGTTCTTTCGTTTCTGCTGCAAACTCATGCAATCCCATCAAGTCTCGTTACACACATTCGGATGACTCTTCTCTTCAATAAGGCTCTCTCTCTAGCCGCAAGTTGTTTCAAGTCAGCCCTATCACTAGTATCCCAGCCACAATCTGTTTGATCCATCTTCGGATGCACTCTAGGAACAACAA
>NW_005434311.1:8194-8593 GCF_000315625.1 Guillardia theta CCMP2712
GAGCTACTTGTGCATCGGTGAGCAACTTCACTTGTGCATCGGTGAGCAAGCTCACTTGTGCATCGGGGAGCAAGCTCACTTGTGCATCGGTGAGCAAGCTCACTTGTGCATCGGTGAGCAAGCTCACTTGTGGATCGGTGAGCAAGCTCACTTGTGGATCGGTGAGCAAGCTCACTTGTGGATCGGTGAGCAAGCTCACTTGTGCATCGGTGAGCAAGCTCACTTGTGCATCGGTGAGCAAGATAAGACTGCACAACCTCTTCAAATGCCTTGAAACGGATGTTTCACCCTCGCGACAGCAATCTCTGGTTACAAGATCTTTACGGTTCAAGTATCATCTTTTGGTGATCAAAAGCCGGCGGGCAAGCTTGTCTCTCCTTGTTCAAGTTCCTCTCTTAT
>NW_005434311.1:9260-13758 GCF_000315625.1 Guillardia theta CCMP2712
TGCTCGACGCTCGTCTCACCGCCAGCTCTTGCCCCTAGCAGCACGAACAAGCTCTGTCCCTTCCCCGCCATCCCCGCCTCCCCTCCAGCTCCACCACGACCCTCCCCATCACTCGGCATCGCGTCGCTCGAGCACGGACCTGAGCCGTCGGCCCGCCTCAGAAGCACGGGTGTCGGGGATGTTGGGAGGCAGGGCGGCGCCTCGGAGCCGTCGGATGCGTCGGATGTTGTACGAGTTGTCGCTAGCAAGGCTGCTCAGAGCCTCCATCGCGCAATCCTCCAACCACCCGCTGCCCTCATGCCTTTGCATCGCCCTCCCTACCGCCTCGATCGCTCCCGCCTCCCGCGCCCGCGCCTGGCTGTCAGCCATGCCCTCCGTCATGCTGCGCAAGGCCTTGCATCCGTCACACTGTAGCCATCGTTCGTCCACGTGTCTGGACATGGCGCTGACGACGGCCTCGATCGCTCCCGCCTCCCGCGCCCGCGCCTGGCTGTCAGCCATGCCCGCCGTCATGCTGCGCAAGGCCTTGCATGCTGACCAATTCAAGTACATATTGTCCGCGTACGTGGACATGGCGCTGACGACGGCCTCGATCGCTCCCGCCTCCCGCGCCCGCCCCTGGCTGTCAGCCATGCCCGCCGTCATGCTGCGCAAGGCCCTGCATCCGTCACACTGTAGATATCGGTCGTCTGCGTGTGTGAACATGGCGCTGACGACGGCCTCGATCGCTCCCGCCTCTCGCGCCCGCGCCTGGCTGTCAGCCATGCCCTCTGTCATTCTCTCAAGTGCTTCACAGGAAGATCCTTGTACCCCAGCGTCTTCCACGTGTCTAGTCATGGCCCTGACGACGGCCTCGATCGCTCCTGCCTGCATGGCCGGGAGCTTGTTCTGCTCGTGGCCCTTGGCTATCGCTGTCATCACTTGGCATAGACCTTGCTGTATCTTCGCGTTGCTCTGGTGCCTGGTCATGGCGCTGACGACGGCCTCGATCGTTCCTGCATCTGACAATGTGCCCTGGTATCGGAAGTACTGCATTGTGTACTTCAGGGCCTCACACGCAGCCTGCTGTACTTGCCAGTCGTCCGCGTGCATGGAAATGGCGCTGACGACGGCCTCGATCGCTCCCGCCTCTCGTGCCCTTGCCTGGCTCTCATTCCTGAAGCTGATAGTGAAGTCCAGGGCCTTGCACGCAGCCTGCTGTACCCCCGCGTCGTTCGCGTGCGTGGTCATGGCGCTGATGACGGCCTCGATCGCTCCCGCCTCTCGTGCCCGCCCCTGGCTCTCTTTGATCAAGCTGATAGTGTTCTGCAGGGCCGAGCACGCAGCCTGCTGTACCCCCGCGTCGTCCGCGTGCGTGGTCATGGCGCTGACGACGGCCTCAATCGCTCCCGCCTCCCGCGCCCGCCCCTGGCTCTCTTGGATGCCACTGACGGTATGCCTCAGGGCCTCGCATGCAGCCTGCTGTACCCCCGCGTCGTCCGCGTGCGTGGTCATGGCGCTGACGACGGCCTCGATCGCTCCCGCCTCTCGCGCCTTGACCTTGTCAGCCTCCCCGTTCCGAGCCATGCTGACCAAGGCTTCGCACGCAGCCTGCTGTACCTCCGCGAGAGCCTCGTACGTCCTCATCTCCTGCATCACCGCCTCTATGCTGTCGTCAGCTCCCGTCCTCAGCAGCCTCCATGCCTCCCTTGCCGGCTGCTCCGTCCCGCTTCCGTCTTGTGCCCCTACCGCTGCCGGCAGCGCCTGAGCTCCCGTCCTCAGCGAGCTGAGAGCGTCGCTGCCCGTGGACTCCAAGGCGGTGCAAGCTGACTCTTGCAGCTCCACGAGCTCTGCGTACTTGCGCTTCCTGACTCTCCTCGCCACCGCCTCGATCCCTCCCCCCGCTGCCTCTCCGATCCTTCTCCATGCAGCTTCTGCCATGCTGCGTATGCCTCGGCATAGCGACTGGTTGCCGGCCCCTGCCCGCTGCTGTCCAGGCGTCCTGTCTGACCATGTCCATGCGTTTGCCCCCTCATCCCCCTCCGCTCCGGCTCTTCCTACAGCTACCGCAAGCTCGGCGAACCTCGGGCGGTCCTCCTCCCTCGTCGCCCAGCAGCTCTCCAGCAGGGCCCACAACCCGTCCGGGCACCCTCCGAGGAGGTGCTCTCGAGGCAGCCTCCCACCCCCGCACACGTACCCGATCACAGTCGGGTCCGTCATGGGGTAGTAGGGGGTCATGCCCGAGGTCAGGATCTCCCAGCACGTGACCCCGTAGGCCCACACGTCGCTCTTCTCCGAGCACCGGCCTCTCTGCATCGACTCTGGGGGCATGTAGCGCACCGGCAGCGCTCGCCCCGCTACCCTCCCGTCACTCCCGTCCACCAGCTCCCCTGCCCGCCCGTACCCCGCCACCTTCACCGACGTCCTCCCCACGTCCTCCTTGTCGAAGCCCATGACCAGCACGTGCCGAGCCGCGAGGTCCCGGTGCACGACCCGCTGCTCAGCCAGGTGCTCCATGCCCTGCGCGATCTGCTCCATCATCGCCGTCTGGTGCCCTCGCGTCACCTGCCCCGCCAGCCTCCCCAGCAGAGCCTCCCTCAGCGACCCCAGCTCGGCGAGCTCGGTCAGCAGCAGGGGACAGCCGTCGGCGTCGTGGCTCTGCCCCATGTAGCGTACAAGCCGAGGACGCGGCCCGAGTCTGAGCATGACCGCGGCTTGTCTGCCGCCGTCGTCTTGCCTGAGCTTGAGCACGGCTACCTTGATCTTGCCGGGCCCTGCTCTCCTTCCTTGCAGGCGGAGGTGACCTATGTAGAGGGTCTGGGAGGAGCCTGCTGAGATAGGCTGCCGCTCCATCTCCACGTCGTGGCTGGGGACGAGCAGCGCGTGTCGCTCCTGCCACTCCTGGATGGCGCTGCGGAGAGCGAGGTTGGGTACAAGGTGGTCGGAGGGGAGGAGGGCGCCGGTGAGGGCTCTGGAGAGACGATGGCGGAGCCAGGTCTCGATGGAGGATCTCTCGTAGGTGTGGCCATCGCAGCAGGTGACAGGGTCGGTCATGAGCGCCATGCTGATGGGGCAGATGAAGGACCGGAGCGCTCCCTGGTCCGCTGCCATGGCGGGGCCGAGGAGCGAGGGGAGGGGAGGGGAGGGGATAAAGGGGGTACGTGCAGCGAGGGAGCGAGGGGGTGCGAGGCCGGTCTAGACAGGGGTAGGGGGTGGTACGAGGAGGGGAGAGGAGGGAGGAGGGGTGGTCCAAAAAAGAAAAGCTAATCCTACCAGCGGCTACGGGGGAAGTGTAAAACTAAAAAGAAGAAGAATAAGTCTTGTTGCTGCCTTTTGTGTGCGATGGTACCTTCCGGGTATGTGTTGTTGCTGCCTTCTGTGCATTTGGTACTGATGGTCTGAGGCGGGTGGCTTTCTACAAGGGAGAGGACCAAGGGGATCTGAGGATAGATTGCAATCACTTCAAGATATCTGATCAAGAAATGACAAGGTGGATGTCTGATGTGGAAAAAACGGCAATGAATCCTTTGATTGTGAAGTTCAACAGGATCAATCTTGAGAACTCTTGCTTGAGTGATGTCAAGGACATCATCTTTGATAGGTACATGGAGTTATGCAAGTCAGAGATCGAGGAATTCAACAATGCCAACTTTATGTGCGAGATGTGCTGCTCTTGGACACCTTCTGAAGAGTGCAATAGATTGTCTGCCTGCAAGACCTGCACAGATAATTATTTTGTATGGAGATGCTCTACATGTGATGATGTGTTTGAGCACCTCGACGCGATGGAAACCGCAGTATGTCGCGATGGACGCTTGATAAAGGAGCGACACTGCAAGAGATGTGAAGCGGAGCTCGAGTTGTCATGCTGGGATTGTGGAATGGTATACAAACTGTGCAATGGATATGATGAGGAATATTGCTCATATGGCTGCAAGTCTAGAAACGCATGGTTGTAGTCAACGAGAACCCAGGGGGTACATCTTACTGACTGTGCAGCTGTCAGAGCTTATGGGTACAACATCAGGAACATCTTACTGACTGTGCAGCCTCATATGGTTGCTCATATGGTTGCTCATATGGTTGCTTATATGGTTGCATGTCTGGAGACGATTGGAGAGATTAGACAACAAGGATCCAGGGGGTATATTTTACTAACTGTGCACCCTGAATACAAGCTTATTGTTTGATCAATGTTTGGATGTTCATTCTTACAAATCTCCAATACACTCCTCACAATCTAGCCTTCTTCTCTTGTGGCTACATTGTTCATCTTCACAATCTAGCCTTCTTCTCTTGTGGCTACATTGTTCATCTTGTGTCTCGCAGCCCATACAGTTACAACTTCCTGCATTGGCTCCTTACCCTGTTGTGCTCACATACTTCACCTGCTTCCCCTCTCCTCTCCTCTCCTCTCGTGCAAGATCTTCTTCTCTCCGGTCAGATCTGCTCCTCGCAGTCTCTTCCTTTCCTTCTTTCCGTCTGCCCGCCTATTTGGGGGGTCTCCTCCCTCCTCCAT
>NW_005434311.1:14292-14420 GCF_000315625.1 Guillardia theta CCMP2712
CCAAATGTCACCTCTCCCATCTTCTCTTCACCGGATCGATACGACACAGGCATTCGGAATATGAATACGTTCCTTCAATTTGTTCGGAGAGATATCATAATGCCAATCAAATACAAAATACATGTAAT
>NW_005434311.1:14944-15919 GCF_000315625.1 Guillardia theta CCMP2712
TTACGTGTATAAAAGCCCAAGACAGCGGAGCTTGTCCTTCTCCCTCAGCACATCCTCCCCGCATGTCTCTACAACATACCGCAGCACCTCCAAGTGCCCTCTGAGACTCGCCCAGTGCGCGCATGTCTTGCCGTACTTGTCCTTCTCCCTCAGCACATCCTCCCCGCATGTCTCTACAACATACCGCACTACCTCCAAGTGCCCTCTGAGACTCGCCGTATGCGCGCATGTCCTGCCGTGCTTGGCCTTCTCCCTCAGCACCTCCTCCCCGCATGTCTCTACAGCATACCGCACTACCTCCAACTGCCCTCCCTCACTCGCCCAGTGCGCGCATGTCCAGCCGTCATTGTCCTTCTCCCTCAGTACCTCCTCCCCGCATGTCTCCCCAACATACCGCACTACCTCCAAGTGCCCTCTGAGACTCGCCCAGTGAGCGCATGTCCTGCCGTCAAAGTCCTTCTCCCTCAGTACCTCCTCCCCGCATGTCTCTACAGCATACCGCAGCACCTCCAACTGCCCTCCCTCACTCGCCCAGTGCGCGCATGTCTTGCCGTTATTGTCCTTCTCCCTCAGTACCTCCTCCCCGCATGTCTCCCCAACATACCGCACTACCTCCAAGTTCCCTTCAGCACTCGCATACTGCGCGCATGTCTTGCCGTCTCACTCTCAGCTTGTCTCCGACGCAGAGGTCCATCCATTCCTGGTGATATTCTTTGCAGGTCACTTTGACCAGGACGCTCCCGCACTGGACCTCACAGCTCTGATCCACAAACTTCTTCGTTACAAGCCCTTCGAAGATGTTTTGTACGATTTTGGATGCAAAGTTGTTCCAATCGACATTTCGGATGTCATTCTTCATAACTGCTTGAAGCTTGTAGCCATACTTCTGAATGCCAATGTCCTTGGACATCTTGAGATTCAGTTTCTCGCACAACTGCTTTGCTTTGTCCGAAGAGGAGCAGTGAATAGAGCACG
>NW_005434310.1:0-299 GCF_000315625.1 Guillardia theta CCMP2712
GTTGTAAGAAGGCAGAATGCGAATGGGGTTCGTAAAGCCCGCAAAAAGGCTATACAGGATTCGCCAGATTGTACCTGCAGGATTCCCGGTACTGATTTTGTACCAAAGGGTCACAGTTTTACAAATGAATTAGTGGAGAAAGTGTACTGTGCCTTCTTTGTATCTGTTTCACAGGTACAGATTATCTGGGTATAAAAGTAACTAGTAGCATCCTGCCTTACAAGCAGTGTCACAAAACTTGATATGGTACTAATTTATATTTTCTTATTTGGAGTTATTGTATGAGCTGCAGGATGCAT
>NW_005434310.1:403-573 GCF_000315625.1 Guillardia theta CCMP2712
GTCCTCGGAGGTACTGAACCAGCTCCTCCCTCTCCTCCCTCTCTGCGACAGCCAGGCATGTCTTGCCCTCCTTGTCGACGGCACGGATGACATCTACCCCTCCTGCTTGGACCACCAGTTCTATCCCCTCTAAACTCCCCTTCCTCCGCTGCGAAATGTGCGCAAGTCTT
>NW_005434310.1:1135-1245 GCF_000315625.1 Guillardia theta CCMP2712
GCGAGGTCGACGATCTTCGAGAGGATCTGGGTGTTGCCATGCCAGGCAGCCCAGTGGGCGCAGGTTTGACCCTCCTTGTCAGCCCTTCTCAGGTCTTCCACAATCGAGCT
>NW_005434310.1:2099-3543 GCF_000315625.1 Guillardia theta CCMP2712
GCAGCAGCTCGAGGGTGTCAAATTTCTCGCGCACTACAGCATGGTGAGCTGGGGTTCTGCTGAACTGATCCACATCATGAACGATCGCATCCCCTCCAACGTCCAGCAGCATTCGAAGAGCCTCCAGGTCTCCTCTGTCCGCGGCGATATGCGCGCATGTCAAACCCTCACAGTCCGCTGCTCGAGCGGCTCCCATGCCCCCGTGGCTCAGGAGGGTTTTCAGCACGTCGAGTCTTCCAGTCCTCGCGGCCCAGTGAGCGCACGTCCTCCCCTCCCGGTCAGCCGATGAGGCAAGACAGGCTCCTCCTACCCTCAGCACGAGCTGTAACAGTTCCTCGTCCTGCAGATCGGCGGCTGCATAGAAGATGTCAGCGAGGATGCTGCTCTGAGAAGTCTCAGCGGCGAGATCCAACGCTGTCTTCCCGTCCTCTCGCTGCGCCACCACCGCGTCCCGCAAGCTCCTCCCCTCGACGAGGAGGTGAAAGACTTCGACGTGGCCCCTGCTGCATGCGAGGTGGACGGCAGTCGCTCCTGCTGCATCCTTGAGGTCAACGTTGGCCTTGTGCAGCAGCAGGAGCTTCACGCACTTGTCGTATCCCATCAAGGAAGCAGACTGCAAGGCTGTCTTCCCGTCCTTGTCAACCGCATCCACCTCCTTCCCAGCTGCCAGCAGCCTCTCCATCCCCTGGATGTCTCCACTTGCCGCCGCCGACGCCAACGGCGATTCTCTCGTCTCCATGACGTCACCAATGGCCTCGAGCATGCGCGAGCGCTCGAAGATCTGGTCGGACAACCTCGCCTTCTCCTCTCCTGCCGTCTCGCTGCTGCCTGCCCGCGAGTTAAGGAGAGCGATAATGTGTCTCCCTACGACGACGAGGGAGTCCTGGTTGTACCAGTCCCTCTCCCTCACGCAGTGATCGAACTTGTCAGCGCACATGGCAGCGAGGTAGACAGCAAGCTGCATGGCGCTGCGTAGTTCTTCTCGTTGTTGAACCAAACATCATCTCTGCTCAGGTAGATCTCCACGACTCTCTCGCAGTCTGCCTGAGTCTGCAGCCGAAGGGAGTCCACCTGCCCGACTTGGAGCGAGGAGTCTTGGCTGAGAACCTCCTGCATCTTCACCTGCAACATCCTCCTCACGTCTCCTCAACATTCCTCATCACAGCGACGTAGAGGTTCTTCCGTCGGGAGATCATGTCTTCGATGGTTGAGCACGACGAGTTCGTGCTGATCTTGGTCGGCACTACCCGAACGAGGAGCTGGACTACCTTCCCTTCCTCCAACGCATACTTGACCAGCTCCACCCGCGGCTTCCCCACGACCTCAAGGTACGAGAGGGGAGGATACAAGATCTCGTCCTCTCCTGGGTACTGTGAGAGAAACCGCAGGGAAGCCCCACGATCGACTGCTCCGCAGGAGATTTCGAAGAGCGTCGGAGCTTGTC
>NW_005434310.1:4033-4598 GCF_000315625.1 Guillardia theta CCMP2712
CAGTATAGAGGATGAGAGCAATTATCTCTTCCTTTCTCAGTTTTGCCCTCACCACCGCCTCCTCGCCCATCAGCTGCTCTACACTCCTCACGATCCTCTTCCCCTGGCACGCCTTGACTCGCTCCTCCTCCTCTGTGACCGCCCTCCACTCCTGAGCAGGAGAGGTCTCGAGCAGGTAGTTGGGCGTCCTGAATGTGTCCCTCGAGTCTGCCCTCTCGCAGTGCTCCTGCTGCATCCCATCGTAGAAGTTGAGCATGGGATACCCTATCCTCTCCAGCAGCCCCTTGTGGAACTCCTCCAGTTTCCCGAACTCTGCGACACAGAACTTGTCGTTGATCGGCTCGCTGGCGCCCTCAAGGAGGCGGGAGGCTTCCTCCTCGGCCTGCAGGAGGTTCTTCAAGCTCAAGAAGCTCTCCGCCAGCCTCGACGCCACGACACCCTGGCACCACATCGCCACGTCCTCCAAGGATGAGCTCTGCAGGAACTGTAAGGGGTTGTCAGGGGATCCTTCGGGGATGCACTCGGCCAAGGTCCTGATGACGTCAGCTTGCGAGGACTTCGCCAG
>NW_005434310.1:4698-5869 GCF_000315625.1 Guillardia theta CCMP2712
ACTCCTCGAACGTAGACGACGAACGTGGCCTGTCCACAAACACATCCGAGCTCAGCCCGAGTTGCATCGGGATCTCTCCGCATTCTTCGTGGAAAACTCCGAGGTCGTTGGCGATCGCGGAAGGGGAAGGAGAGGAGGAGGTCTTATCAAAGAAAGCACGCAAGCGCACAGCTTGCTCAGGGCTCAGCTTCCAAGCACTGCCCCCCTTCATCTCGTGCCTCTTGGAGGGGGCTTCTGAACTCGTCACTGAAAACTTCCCATGGCGCCCCTTGTCGAATTCGTCCACCTGGCAGTTTCATGTCAAATCACCCAAACACTCGAAATTGCTCCACCTTGCTCGCCCTGCTGTTGGGAGCTTTGGTAACATTCGCATCTTGATCTGGAATAATCGATTGGACCGATGATCCACAGCCCATCGTCTCTCCCCGCCTCCCAGCGCAGTGCCTGTCAAAGAGCAACTCTTGAATGCAGTTTCGTTGCAAACACCCAACAATGACCACAGAAACGAGCGCGAGAAGCAAAACAAACAAAGGTAGAAGGCGGTTCAAACTCTAAAAGGCGGATCAAAATCATGCCTTCTCATACCCTTCAACTTCCCTAAAGCCTGATCCAACTCAACTCCTTCTGGTATGCAAATCATGACAACTCCCTGGCAACAACCCAGAAAGTTGCTCGCTCCGTTACAGTCATTGACCTACAACTTAAACTTTTCTTGTCCCGACCAACCACCAACATGATATCTCATCCTCTCCGTTCCTCTGCTCTCCTCGCACTTTCCCTCCCTCCTTCCCCCCTCCACTCCCTGCCTGCTCCCTCCCCTGCTTCCGCCCATTCCCCGACAAACTGCCAATCCAAAACGATGACTGTGTGTCTGCATGCGTCATGCGTTGCAACGTATGTCGGGGTAAATGGCTATTAAATAGAGGGGTACTTTGAATGAAATTAGGAAAATATGCAATGGCAGCACCGAGCCATCTGGGAAATAACTATACACCCCTATCAAATCACCTCTACCCCTAGTAAAGCAGTAATTGGAAGGGGTGAATGACATGTACAACACATAGAGGATAGGGGGTGGGGTACAGGCGGGCGAGGGGTGGTGCATAGCCCCATAGCGCCATAACGGGAGCCTGACGATGCTGAGCAATTTTCTACCCAACGGCGCCACTGA
>NW_005434310.1:6759-8601 GCF_000315625.1 Guillardia theta CCMP2712
CTTGCAACCGAGAGTCAATCCCCGCGATGGGAAACAAGAAATGATCCTCACATGTTTAGAAGGGCATCGTAGCGAGCAAGCGCTTGCTGCTGTGCAACGGCCTGCCGAATCAAATCAGCGCGAGAAGACGGGGAATGCAGGGAGGGAGTCAGGGGGAGAGGAGTTAGAGACTGAAGAACGAAACGAGGCAGGACGAGCAACAAAGTGAAGGTGCCGTTGGGTAGCGAGCAAGAGAGCAAGGGAGGGGAGAGGGTGGCTGGAAGGCAGCGTACCATGTCTGTAACATTCATCATACAAATATTTGAGCTGGCACCCGCGGCAGAGTCATCGAACATGAAATCCCCCTCGTCATCTACAGCTCAAGAAGTCAAGGCTTGAAGCACAAGCAGGAGATCTGATACCGTCATCATGCTCATCAGGGTGGAGAGCTTGACATTGCGAGAAGACGCTGAAGACAACCCCAAGAATCTGATGAATCCCAATGAGTTATCAGGCATCCGCCGTAAAGTAGAGTGGTCACGTTCGGGTCGTCCATGACGAATCGCATTTCATGGGAGGGTTCATCCCCCTCCATCCCCTCCTCCTCCTCCTCCTCCTCCTCCTCCTCTGCTCCATTCATCTTCGCGTCCGGCGCGCTTTGACTACAATTCGCTATCATCTCTCGCACGGCATCGTCTGCGAGGACCTGAACAGCTTCAGGAAGCGAGGGCGAAGCAATGCACGTGCTACCTGACAGTAGATGCAAGGGTGAGGGAAAGCCGATGTGTCTCTCGAAATAGCATGCACGATGACAGATCTCCAGTGCAGTTTGACTGTCTCATCCAATCGCTCATCATTTCTCCAGATGATTTGATGCGTGGTCAGGAACAAGGTTCCTTGTCCAAATGCAGGTCTGGATGCAAATTCAATTCAGGAAGGAAAAGAATCAAGCAGAGATCTGAACTCATCCTCAATAAAAACAAAGCCACGAACATCAACAACAACCTCAAACATCAACAACCGCTCCTGGAAACAATTCCGAAGAACAAAACAGCCAAGATGGTTGTGAAGCAATCATCAATCGTCATATAATCTGAGAGCCCATGCTCACCTGTCATCGGCATACAGGCTTACTCTCTGCTTGATGAATTTCACCTCCTCCTCTTCTCCCATGCTCGGCATCGTCTGCCCGCTCGAAAGCCCATCGCCCTCCGCCATTGCTGCACGGGCTGCTAGCTCTTCGCCCTCATACCCCTACTTCCTCGTAAAGCTTTCTTTTTAGTCTTTTTATTGTTTTTAGTAATGTTATGCAATCGTTCGGCATATGATCTGCAGCACTTACGATTTCTCATAGGACCATAAAGACATATTGATAGGACCTTCCTAGTACCTTCGTTCGGCCAGTCGTAGTCCCCAATGCTGCTCGGGGTTGAAGGCGTACAATGCTATATCCAGTGGAGAGGGGAGGGGAAGAAGAGAGCATAGGAGGAGGAGGAGGAGGAGGAGGAGAACAGAGTCGAAGAGAGAATAGGAGTGGCAGAGTAGCTGATCCAGAGATTTCTCCCTGGGTTGCTTGCCATGATCGCGGAGGTTGCTGAATGTTGGTGGTGCAGGATTGGAGGAATGTGAGAGGAGCGCTTGTGGTGAGGGCGGGCAGTCAGACAGCAGGTCGGCACTGACAACAGAGCATGGCGGAATCCTTGGATTCGGGAAGCCTGCGAGAGAAAATGTCGAGCAGTGCAGGGAGAGCGATGAACAAAGTCAAGAGCGTCATGGCGCCGACCTCCATTGCCAACGCCGGAGTGGCTGCATCGGAGCTCATCGGCGTCGTTGCAGCCGGTGCCATGGCTACCTCCGAGCAGC
>NW_005434310.1:9877-11371 GCF_000315625.1 Guillardia theta CCMP2712
CGGAGAGAGACGCCGTCCGCGTCCTGGTGTCGCAGGGGATGAGCGCAGGAGGGGCGCAGAAGCTGCTGGAGGATGAGAAACTTGCCATCGAAGAGTGCATGAAGGGAGCGGAGAGCGTCGTTGAGCCTCCCGACCTCTCCAGTGCCGGGAAAGGAAGCGAAGCGGGCGTACTGCAGAGGAGCGCGTCGGCAGAAGGTGCAGAGGAGGAGGCGCAACCTGCAGAAGAGGAGACTCCCGAGAAGGAGCACGAGGCAGACCTGCCTCCCCGGCAGAGTCTGGACGTGGAGGCTCCTGCGAGGATGAGCATCGATGAGAGCAGCACGGCAGGAAGCGCGATAACCAACACTCCCTCAGCGGCATCGCAGGGAGGAGAGAGAGTCGACGGTGAGAAGGCCGGGCAGAGTAGCAGCGTGTGGTCTCGCCTGAAGGCTGCGCGCACTATGCTCAAGACCGGAACGCCGTCGAAGGGGGAAGAGGCAGCGGCACACGCTGCCGGGTCCTTCTCGGACAAGGCGGGAGAGCACAAGGGGGCACAGGGGGAGAAGGGAAAGGCGTGGCGGTCGAGCGGGATATCCGCTATGTCAGGTACGACATCGTGCTGAAGTGGTGATAACGGCAGGAAGGGGAGAGCGCGGGGGAGGGAGGGAGGGAGGGGGGGGAATAGGGGACAGGGACAGAGAAAGGGAAAGTAGAAGGATGGGGGAAAGGATGGGGAAGGGGAGGAGTCCTCGGAGATGGGAGCTAATTCTAGGAGGAGGGGAATAAGGAAAGGAGCTGATTGAGCCCCTGACATCCTGGCACAGCCATGGCGGCAGCAGCGACGGGAGCAGGCAAGGCAGCAGCAGGAGCAGCTCAGAGCTTAGCTACTCATGCTCACATCGCCTCGCACTCGAGCGACGAACGGCACAGCTCTCATGCTGCCATGGCAGCCCACGAGGCCAACCACCTACAGGCGCCGAGCAAGATCAAGGAGAAGCTGGTGCGGGGAGGGTTCATGTCGGAGACCGGAGTAGCCAGCGCTAGAAGCTCCTCGTCAGTGTCCCTGCCCTCCTCCATCTGGATCCTTGAGCTGCTCCTCAACGGTACCCACATCTCCCTCTGGGATGAGGCGCAGAATCGCGTGCGCTCGCTGGTCACCCTCCCGAAGGTACAGGAGGAGGACGAGGACGAGGGAGGAAGGAAAAGAAAGACAAGGTTGAGGACAAGGAGGGAGGAAGAAGGAGAAGGACGTGGTAGGAAGGGAGGAAGAGGAAAGAAAGTGGAAGAGGAAGAGTCAGGTCTCTCTCGCTGAAGTGCATGGCAGATCAACAGTCTGAGGAGGGAGGGAGTACTGCAAGCTCATGGCGGCCACCAATCGCTTCGCCAAGTTCGGGGAGGAGCTGACGCGCCTGCCAGCGACGCTGCGGGGAACGATATGGTCGGTGTGCCGAGATTACTACCAGATGTTCCACCGTTCCTCCATCCTCATGGTCCAGGTGAGCAGGAGGGAGGCAG
>NW_005434310.1:11471-11651 GCF_000315625.1 Guillardia theta CCMP2712
AGTCGGGAGAGAGGAGACGGAGAAAGAAGCAGGAAGGGGAGAAATCAGAGGGGAGAGAGTTGAAGGGCAGACAAGGTTGAAGAGTATGAGACTTGTGCGTAGGATTTGTGGCAGTAGAGAGCGAAATGTTGTGTGAGGGCACAGGGGTTGGGGGAGCAGAGGGAGGAGGGAAGGGAGGAG
>NW_005434310.1:12133-13164 GCF_000315625.1 Guillardia theta CCMP2712
TTGAGGAGAGAGAAGATCTTCCTACGGATACTCGATGGCGTCCTCCTCCTCCTCCTCCTCCTCCTCCTCCTCCTCCTCCTCCTCCTCCTCCTCCTCCTCCAGGTCTTCACAGGGGCCACCCTCAAGGTCGCTCGGCTCATCGGCGAGTACCTTCACCTCATGCGCCTTCTCCCTCCCGTCGCACACGACGCAGTCCTCGGACTGCGCGAGCTTCTCTCCTACTACCTCCTCCTCACCGCCGACCTCTTCACTCCTCCTGACATGTCCACCAAGTCCGTCCAAGTCGGAGGAGGCATGGAGATCCTACGGCGCAGGGGAGCTGAAAGCATGCAGCTGCTCCTGCGGCACATGGAAGCTGCTCGCCCTGTGGCTCCGCTGCCGCTCCTCACGTGCCAGGCTGTGCTCAAGTCTCCGGATGCGTTCTTCGGGCTCGGAGAGCGGTGCGTGCTTGAGGAGGTGGAAGTGGACGGGAGGCAGGAGGAAATAGAGGGCAGGAGGAAGAGAGGTCGGAGAAGGCAGGAAGGAGGAGAGCAGGAGCAGGAGCAGGAGCAGGAGCAGGTGTAGGATGAGGGCGCCGAGGAGGAGGAGGAGGAGGAGGAGGAGGAGGAAGGAAAGCTGACAGATTGCAGGTGTGTGGCCATTGAGTCGCTGCTCTTCCTCGTGGAAGTGATGCAAGCCGTTCGCGTCTCTCTCTCTCAGGTGAGGAGGAGAAGGAGGAGAAGGAGGACAAGGACAAGGACAAGGAGAAAGTAGACAGGAAGTAGGCAGAAAGTAGGCAGCAGGCAGGCAGAAGATGAAGAACAAAGGGAAGGATGAAGAGATGAAAAGTGAGTGATGGTGGTGGTGGTGGTCGGAGGGAGCCAGGCAGACAGGAGAAAGCGGAGGAGGAGGAAGAGGAGGAGGAGGAGAGGAGGAGGCAAGTACCTGACGAGAGGAGCAGCTCTCGGTACCCAAGTCGGCGTCAGATGTCAAGAGCATCTTCAAGGAGATCGTGGAGCACGTGGAGGAGCTGAGGGAGATGATTTACAGTC
>NW_005434309.1:0-686 GCF_000315625.1 Guillardia theta CCMP2712
GGACTGATAAGTATCAGTTGTAGTAATATCCAGCTGTCAGCATTGCTGCTGCTGACCACCCGCTTTACTGCCTGCCAGGATCGTCTCCTCGATGAGGCCTGACCGATGCTCAGGGGCTTGCGCTTCAAGGTGATGGAGGGGCTGGTGATGATGCTGATGATGGAGCCGAAGCTTGACGATGAGGCTAGACCTGCAGCAGCACTCGAGGCTGGCCAGGCTTGGCTAAGGGCTCGAGCTCTCACGCTCAAGCTGCACCCCCAGGTCCTGAAGCTCAAGCTCAACTGTCGACGATATGGAGGGGGAACGCGCCGTCAGCCTCTGAGCCTGTCGACCCTGATGCGGGCAGCGACGAGTACTCCTGGCTGCATGGCCTGGAGGCAGACCCACACGCTCTAGCCCAAGCCGACGAAGACTCAAGCTCAAGCTCAGACTCAAGCTCAGCCCCAGCTTGCGCCGAGTCGTTGAAAGGTTCTACACCTAACCCGCCGCTGGATCTGCCTGGCATGTGTGAGAGCATGTACGCGCCATGCTGGGTCGGGGGCAGGCGCTGGACGAGCTCACAGGTGCTAGCCGAGGCGCATGGGCAGGTGGAGGGAGGGCTGCTGAGGGCACAGACGTCGAGAGCAGCATCGCAGGCAGGCATCGTGGAAGGCGGAAGGCAGGAATGGTCACTGAGTGGTAAAAGT
>NW_005434309.1:796-1435 GCF_000315625.1 Guillardia theta CCMP2712
AGGCTTCAGGGCGGTTAGCGCGAATCAGCAAAGGTAGGCCGTTACCCCTACGTTCTCCCTTCCCTCCCCTTCCTTCTTCCTAGCTCACATACCCTCCTCCCTGACACCATCCTCCTGACCTGCTCCTGCCGTCTCTTGAGGCTCCATCCGTTGACAAACATACCGCTGAGCCTGCAGGTGGCTCCAGCAGCTGTCACGAGGCTGCCGTCACTACCTCCCTCCTCTCCTCTCGTCACAAGCTTCCCTCCCTCTTTCCCCTCTCCCATCCCTCCCACTCCCTCTCCCCTCCCTGCCTTCTTCCACTCCCTTCGCCTGCTGCTCCTGTGACGCCTCCTGGGTGTCGTCTCGCCGCCGCCGCCCTCCTCCTCCCCTGCCTCCCGCGGCTGCTCGAGATGTCGATGCGTCGGCATGGCCTTGGACGTCTGGCCCTGACGCCTCCGCCTCGCCGGGGGAGGAGACGAGCTTGATGAAGTGCTTCTGGGCGTGCGACCTGACCTGCTGGACCGACCTCGTCCCGATGAAGCTCGCCATGCTCCTCTCCGCCCCCGCCCCTAGCCCCACGGGGATCCTGCCCTGCGTCACCAAGCTCCGCTCCTTGTGCCCGAACATCTACTGCGCGATCCTGAAGCGCGCCTACTC
>NW_005434309.1:1764-3101 GCF_000315625.1 Guillardia theta CCMP2712
GACAGGTGATGCTCCCCACGTTCGGTTAGTAAAGAGGTGTGGTAAAAGGAGAAATAAACTCTTGAATCTCAAGGTGCCGTCAGCAAGAAGGGATTGCTGACATATCAAGGCTTCCCCATCTTCAAGTCACAGGCCTGCTGACGTCTCTTTACCACTCTTCTTGCGTCTTGCGGGGGCGAACGAGGAAAGACGGCGGCAACCTGGGGCTGAGCTTGAGCCTGAGCTTGAGCTTGAGCTTGAGTCTTCATCGGCTTGGGCTAGAGCGTGTGGGTCTGCCTCCAGGCCATGCAGCCAGGAGTACTCGTCGCTGCCCGCATCAGGGTCGACAGGCTCAGAGGCTGACGGCGCGTTCCCTCTCCATATCGTCGACAGTTGAGCTTGAGCTTCAGGACCTGGGGGTGCAGCTTGAGCGTGAGAGCTCGAGCCCTTAGCCAAGCCTGGCCAGCCTCGAGTGCTGCTGCAGGTCTAGCCTCATCGTCAAGCTTCGGCTCCATCATCAGCATCATCACCAGCCCCTCCATCACCTTGAAGCGCAAGCATCAGCATCATCACCAGCCCCTCCATCACCTTGAAGCGCAAGCCCCTGAGCATCGGTCAGGCCTCATCGAGGAGACGATATGTCAGCAATCCCTGCTTGCTGACGGCACCTTGAGATTCAAGAGTTTATTTCTCCTTTTACCACACCTCTTTACTACCCGCCCCCCTCTATTTTACCCTCCGCCTCCATCTGAGCGACAAGATCAGCATGCAAGACTGCTTCCTCCACCATCAGACTCCCCCAGCCATCGACCCGGCAGCACTCGACGAGTCGGTGGACGAGGCTGTCGCCCGCCTGGCGGCCAGCCAGCCAGCCTTCGCCGACCCCTTCCTCCAAGACAGCCAGGCCCTACACGCCCATCCCCTCCTCGAGCACTGGCAGTGGGACCCGCCTGGCGAGGGCGTCGAGAGCGACGCGAGCGCGGGGAAGGAGGAGGGCGGGGGAGGGTCGGGGTCAGCAGGCAGGCCCAAGACAAAGCAGCCCGCCTTCAGGCGTCACCCCTGGACCGAGGAGGAGGAGGCGCGCTTCCGGATCGCGCTGGAGATGTTCGGGCCCAAGGAGCGGAGCTTGGTGACGCAGGACAGGATCCCCGTGGGGCTAGGGGCGGGGGCGGCGAGGAGCATGGCGAGCTTCATCGGGACGAGGTCGGTCCAGCAGGTCAGGTCGCACGCCCAGAAGCACTTCATCAAGCTCGTCTCCTCCCCCAGCGAGGCGGAGGCGTCAGGGCCAGACGTCCAAGGCCATGCCGACGCATCGACATCTCGAGCAGCCGCGGGAGGCAGGGGAGGAGGAGGGCGGC
>NW_005434309.1:3201-4071 GCF_000315625.1 Guillardia theta CCMP2712
CAGGCAGGCTTGTGACGAGAGGAGAGGAGGGAAGGTAGGGAGGCAGCCTGTGGCTGGAGCCGCAAGCGGGCTAAGGGTGCTTGTGTTGGTTGACGGATGGAGCCTCAAGAGAGGCATAGATCTGGTCAGCAGGAAAGCCACAGCACGACAAGATATCAAGGAGGGAAGGGAGACCGTAGGAGTAACTCTCTCTTGTGTAATACAAGTCATGACATGGTGAAGCCTGATGCTCTGAGAGATAGCGCTCGTCCGCTTGGTGCCGACAGACGTCGAGGGCGCCATGGCAGGCCGGCAGCGAGAGAGGCAGGAGAGGACGAGGGCGTCCGCATCCGAGCCGGAAGAGGGACTAGCAGCATGGACCAGCAGCCAGTCAAGCACAAGGAACGAGGAAGAGAAGAAGATATACAATCATGTCAGCAGGCGTTGCTGCTTGCTCGACCCGCTTCCTCTGAGAGATAGAGGATGAGAGCAGACGGGCCTAAGGGCTCGAGCTCTCAAGCTCAAAGCCTGACGCATCAGCTTGAGCAGCACTATCCACATCATTGCAACGGCTACCAGGCACGTCAGCCTCTGAGCCTGCCGACCCTGATGCGGGCAGCGACGAGTACTCCTGGCTGCATGGCCTGGAGGCAGACCCACACGCTCTAGCCCAAGCAAGCCCCCACCGACGACGCGCCGAGTCGTTGAAAGGTTCTACACCTAACCCGCCCCTGGATCTGCCTGGCATGTGTGAGAGCATGTAGGCGCCATGCTGGGTCGGGGGCAGGCGCTGGACGAGCTCACAGGTGCTAGCCGAGGCGCATGGGCAGGTGGAGGGAGGGCTGCTGAGGGCACAGACGTCGGCTGCTGAGGGCACAGACGTCGAGAGCA
>NW_005434309.1:4171-5435 GCF_000315625.1 Guillardia theta CCMP2712
ATGGTCACTGAGTGGTAAAGTCACCGGGGTAGTAAAGTCACAGCACCTGTCAGCAAGGCGTCGCTCCAGTGCCGTTGGGCACATGGATGAGAAGTAGCTTAGTTAGTCCTCTGCGTTCCTCTCAGAGCATCAGGCTTCACCATGTCATGACTTGTACTATACAAGAGGCCGTTACCCCTACGTTCTCCCTTCCCTCCCCTTCCTTCTTCCTAGCTCACATACCCTCCTCCCTGACACCATCCTCCTGACCTGCTCCTGCCGTCTCTTGAGGCTCCATCCGCTGACATACCGCTGAGCGTGCAGGTGGCTCCAGCAGCTGTCACGAGGCTGCCGTCACTACCTCCCTCCTCTCCTCTCGTCACAAGCTTCCCTCCCTCTTTCCCCTCTCCCATCCCTCCCACTCCCTCTCCCCTCCATCCGTCAACCAACACAAGCACCCTTAGCCCGCTTGCGGCTCCAGCCACAGTCTGCCCTCCCTACCTCCCTCCTCTCCTCTCGTCACAAGCCTGCCTGCCTTCCCTCTACACTGCTGACCTGTCCTCTGCTAGTCTCCTCGCTTGCTGCTACTGTGACGCCTCCTGCTTGATGAAGTGCTTCTGGGCGTGCGACCTGACCTGCTGGACCGACCTCGTCCCGATGAAGCTCGCCATGCTCCTCGCCGCCCCCGCCCCTAGCCCCACGGGGATCCTGCCCTGCGTCACCAAGCTCCGCTCCTTGGGCCCGAACATCTCCAGCGCGATCCGGAAGCGCGCCTCCTCCTCCTCGGTCCAGGGGTGACGCCTGAAGGCGGGCTGCTTTGTCTTGGGCCTGCCTGCTGACCCCGACCCTCCCCCGCCCTCCTCCTTCCCCGCGCTCGCGTCGCTCTTGACGTCCTCGCCAGGCGGGTCCCACTGCCAGTGCTCGAGGAGGGGATGGGCGTGTAGGGCCTGGCTGTCTTGGAGGAAGGGGTCGGCGAAGGCTGGCTGGCTGGCCGCCAGGCGCGCGACAGCCTCGTCCACCGACTCGTCGTGTGCTGCCGGGTCGATGGCTGGGGGAGTCTGATGGTGGAGGAAGCAGTCTTGCATGCTGATCTTGTCGCTCAGATGGAGGCGGAGGGTAAAATAGAGGGGGGCGGGTAGTAAAGAGGTGTGGTAAAAGGGAAGTGATATCTGAAAGTGCCGTGCCGTCAGCAAGAAGGGATTGCTGACATATCAAGGCTTCCCCATCTTCAAGTCACAGGCCTGCTGACGTCTCTTTACCACTCTTCTTGCGTCTTGCGGGGGCG
>NW_005434309.1:5578-7896 GCF_000315625.1 Guillardia theta CCMP2712
GTCGACAGGCTCAGAGGCTGACGGCGCGTTCCCTCTCCATATCGTCGACAGTTGAGCTTGAGCTTCAGGACCTGGGGGTGCAGCTTGAGCGTGAGAGCTCGAGCCCTTAGCCAAGCCTGGCCAGCCTCGAGTGCTGCTGCAGGTCTAGCCTCATCGTCAAGCTTCGGCTCCATCATCAGCATCATCACCAGCCCCTCCATCACCTTGAAGCGCAAGCCCCTGAGCATCGGTCAGGCCTCATCGAGGAGACGATCCTGGCAGGCAGTAAAGCGGGTGGTCAGCAGCAGCAATGCTGACAGCTGGTCATTGGTGCTGACGGCACTTTCAGATATCACTTCCCTTTTACCACACCTCTTTACTACCCGCCCCCCTCTATTTTACCCTCCGCCTCCATCTGAGCGACAAGATCAGCATGCAAGACTGCTTCCTCCACCATCAGACTCCCCCAGCCATCGACCCGGCAGCACTCGACGAGTCGGTGGACGAGGCTGTCGCCCGCCTGGCGGCCAGCCAGCCAGCCTTCGCCGACCCCTTCCTCCAAGACAGCCAGGCCCTACACGCCCATCCCCTCCTCGAGCACTGGCAGTGGGACCCGCCTGGCGAGGGCGTCAAGAGCGACGCGAGCGCGGGGAAGGAGGAGGGCGGGGGAGGGTCGGGGTCTGTATAGCTTCGACCATGTAGATCACAATTCGGATTTCAGGCGTCACCCCTGGACCGAGGAGGAGGAGGCGCGCTTCCGGATCGCGCTGGAGATGTTCGGGCCCAAGGAGCGGAGCTTGGTGACGCAGGGCAGGATCCCCGTGGGGCTAGGGGCGGGGGCGGCGAGGAGCATGGCGAGCTTCATCGGGACGAGGTCGGTCCAGCAGGTCAGGTCGCACGCCCAGAAGCACTTCATCAAGCTCGTCTCCTCCCCCGGCGAGGCGGAGGCGTCAGGGCCAGACGTCCAAGGCCATGCCGACGCATCGACATCTCGAGCAGCCGCGGGAGGCAGGGGAGGAGGAGGGCGGCGGCGACGAGACGACACCCAGGAGGCGTCACAGCAGCAGGAAATGAAAGGAGGGAAGTAGTGACGGCAGCCTCGTGACAGCTGCTGGAGCCACCTGCAGGCTCAGCGGTATGTTTGTCAACGGATGGAGCCTCAAGAGACGGCAGGAGCAGGTCAGGAGGATGGTGTCAGGGAGGAGGGTATGTGAGCTAGGAAGAAGGAAGGGGAGGGAAGGGAGAACGTAGGGGTAACTGCCTCTTGTATAGTACAAGTCATGACATGGTGAAGCCTGATGCTCTGAGAGGAACGCAGAGGACTAACTAAGCTACTTCTCATCCATGCGCCCAACGGCAATGGAGCGACACCTTGCTGACTGATGTCTCACGACGCTGATGCCCCTCTTTCTTGCCTGCCTGCCATGCTGCTCTCGACGTCTGTGCCCTCAGCAGACCTCCTCCACCTTCCCACGCTCCTCCAGTGCCTGCCCCTGACCGCCCAGACGATGCAAGGGATGCTCGGGCGAGTCGTAGCCCGGACGAGACATACGGCGGGGAGACCTTGAGGGTGAGCTTCAGCTTCAGCTTTATCTTGAGCTTGAGCTTTAACTACAGCCTCGAGCATGGGGCCTACATCCGCCTCGGCGCATCGTCGGTGGGGGCTGGGGAGAGCAGCTTCTGATGCTGTCGAGGCTTGCTTGGGCTAGAGCGTGTGGGTCTGCCTCCAGGCCATGCAGCCAGGAGTACTCGTCGCTGCCCGCATCAGGGTCGACAGGCTCAGAGGCTGACGTGCCTGGTAGCCGTTGTGATGATGTGGATAGTGCTGCTCAAGCTGATGCGTCAGGCTTTGAGCTTGAGAGCTCGAGCCCTTAGGCCCGTCTGCTCTCATCCTCTATCTCTCAGAGGAAGCGGGTCGAGCAAGCAGCAACGCCTGCTGACATGATTGTATATCTTCTTCTCTTCCTCGTTCCTTGTGCTTGACTGGCTGCTGGTCCATGCTGCTAGTCCCTCTTCCGGCTCGGATGCGGACGCCCTCGTCCTCTCCTGCCTCTCTCACTGCCGGCCTGCCATGGCGCCCTCGACGTCTGTCGGCACCAAGCGGACGAGCGCTATCTCTCAGAGCATCAGCTTCACCATGTCATGACTTGTATTACACAAGAGAGAGTTACTCCTACGGTCTCCCTTCCCTCCTTGATATCTTGTCGTGCTGTGGCTTTCCTGCTGACCAGATCTATGCCTCTCTTGAGGCTCCATCCGTCAACCAACACAAGCACCCTTAGCCCGCTTGCGGCTCCAGCCACAGTCTGCCCTCCCTACCTCCCTCCTCTCCTCTCGTC
>NW_005434309.1:7996-12996 GCF_000315625.1 Guillardia theta CCMP2712
TGATGAAGTGCTGCCGCCGCCCTCCTCCTCCCCTGCCTCCCGCGGCTGCTCGGGATGTCGATGCGCACCCACGGCCTTGGATGGCTGGCCCTGACGCCTCCGCCTCGCCGGGGGAGGAGACGAGCTTGATGAAGTGCTTCTGGGCGTGCGACCTGACCTGCTGGACCGACCTCGTCCCGATGAAGCTCGCCATGCTCCTCGCCGCCCCCGCCCCTAGCCCCACGGGGATCCTGCCCTGCGTCACCAAGCTCCGCTCCTTGGGCCCGAACATCTCCAGCGCGATCCGGAAGCGCGCCTCCTCCTCCTCGGTCCAGGGGTGACGCCTGAAGGCGGGCTGCTTTGTCTTGGGCCTGCCTGCTGACCCCGACCCTCCCCCGCCCTCCTCCTTCCCCGCGCTCGCGTCGCTCTTGACGTCCTCGCCAGGCGGGTCCCACTGCCAGTGCTCGAGGAGGGGATGGGCGTGTAGGGCCTGGCTGTCTTGGAGGAAGGGGTCGGCGAAGGCTGGCTGGCTGGCCGCCAGGCGGGCGACAGCCTCGTCCACCGACTCGTCGTGTGCTGCCGGGTCGATGGCTGGGGGAGTCTGATGGTGGAGGAAGCAGTCTTGCATGCTGATCTTGTCGCTCAGATGGAGACGGAGGGTACCTACCGGGGGGCGGGGTAGTAAAGAGGTGTGGTAAAAGGAAGTGATATCTGAAGTGCCGTCAGCACCAATGACCAGCTGTCAGCATTGCTGTTGCTGACCACCCGCTTTACTGCCTGCCAGGATCGTCTCCTCGATGAGGCCTGACCGATGCTCAGGGGCTTGCGCTTCAAGGTGATGGAGGGGCTGGTGATGATGCTGATGATGGAGCCGAAGCTTGAGGATGAGGCTAGACCTGCAGCAGCACTCGAGGCTGGCCAGGCTTGGCTAAGGACTCGAGCTCTCACGCTCAAGCTGCACCCCCAGGTCCTGAAGCTCAAGCTCGACTGTCGACGATATGGAGGGGGAACGCGCCGTCAGCCTCTGAGCCTGTCGACCCTGATGCGGGCAGCGACGAGTACTCCTGGCTGCATGGCCTGGAGGCAGACCCACACGCTCTAGCCAAAGCAAGCCTCGACAGCAGCAGAGGCTGCTCTCCCCAGCCCCCACCGACGATGCGCCGAGTCGTTGAAGGATTCTACGCAAGACAAGCCGCAGCATGTGTGAGAGCATGTAGGCGCCATGCTTGGGGGCGGATAGCTGACGCGAACTCAAGCTCAAGCTCAAGCTCAAGCTCATGCTCATGCTCAAGCTCAGCCCCAGCTTGCCGCCGTCTTTCCTCGTTCGCCCCCGCAAGACGCAAGAAGAGTGGTAAAGAGACGTCAGCAGGCCTGTGACTTGAAGATGGGGAAGCCTTGATATGTCAGCAATCCCTTCTTGCTGACGGCACCTTGAGATTCAAGAGTCTATTTCTCCTTTTACCACACCTCTTTACTACCCGCCCCCCTCTATTTCATCCCCTGTCTTTCCCCGAGCGACAAGAACAGCATGGGGGACCGCCTGCTCCACCATCAGACTCCCCCAGCCATCGACCCGGCAGCACACGACGAGTCGGTGGACGAGGCTGTCGCTCGCATGGCGGCCAGCCAGCCAGCCTTCGCCGACCCCTTCCTCCAAGACAGCCAGGCCCTACACGCCCATCCCCTCCTCGAGCACTGGCACGGGGAACCGCCTGGCGAGGGCGTCGAGAGCGACGCGAGCGCGGGGAAGGAGGAGGGCGGGGGTGGGTCGGGGTCAGCAGGCAGGCCCAAGACAAAGCAGCCCGCCTTCAGGCGTCACCCCTGGACCGAGGAGGAGGAGGCGCGCTTCCGGATCGCGCTGGAGATGTTCGGGCCCAAGGAGCGGAGCTTGGTGACGCAGGGCAGGATCCCCGTGGGGCTAGGGGCGGGGGCGGCGAGGAGCATGGCGAGCTTCATCGGGACGAGGTCGGTCCAGCAGGTCAGGTCGCACGCCCAGAAGCACTTCATCAAGCTCGTCTCCTCCCCCAGCGAGGCGGAGGCGTCAGGGCCAGCCATCCAAGGCCATGCTGACGCATCGACATCTCGAGCAGCCGCGGGAGGCAGGGGAGGAGGAGGGCGGCGGCGGCGAGACGACACCCAGGAGGCGTCACAGGAGCAGGAAGCAAAGGGAGTGGAAGAAGGCAGGGAGGGGAGAGGGAGTGGGAGGGATGGGAGAGGGGAAAGAGGGAGGGAAGCTTGTGACGAGAGGAGAGGAGGGAGGTAGTGACGGCAGCCTCGTGACAGCTGCTGGAGCCACCTGCAGGCTCAGCGGTATGTTTGTCAACGGATGGAGCCTCAAGAGACGGCAGGAGCAGGTCAGGAGGATGGTGTCAGGGAGGAGCCGAGGGTATGTGAGCTAGGAAGAAGGAAGGGGAGGGAAGGGAGAACGTAGGGGTAACGGCCTCTTGTATAGTACAAGTCATGACATGGTGAAGCCTGATGCTCTGAGAGGAACGCAGAGGACTAACTAAGCTACTTCTCATCCATGTGCCCAACGGCACTGGAGCGACGCCTTGCTGACAGGTGCTGTGACTTTACTACCCCGGTGACTTTTACCACTCAGTGACCATTCCTGCCTTCCGCCTTCCACGACGCCGACGCCGACGCCTTCTTCCTCTCCTTCTTTCATGCCTGCCTGCGATGCTGCTCTCGACGTCTGTGCCCTCAGCAGCCCTCCCTCCACCTGCCCATGCGCCTCGGCTAGCACCTGTGAGCTCGTCCAGCGCCTGCCCCCGACCCAGCATGGCGCCTACATGCTCTCACACATGCCAGGCAGATCCAGCGGCGGGTTAGGTGTAGAACCTTTCAACGACTCGGCGCATCGTCGGTGGGGGCTGGGGAGAGCAGCCTCTGCTGCTGTCGAGGCATGAAGGATGACCCTGATGCGGGCAGCGACGAGTACTCCTGGCTGCATGGCCTGGAGGCAGACCCACACGCTCTAGCCCAAGCAAGCCTCGACAGCAGCAGAAGCTGCTCTTCCCAGCCCCCACCGAGGATGCGACGAGGCGGATGTAGGCCCCATGCTCGAGGCTGACAGCCCGGTTGAGGCTCAACCTGAAGCTCATTCGCAACCTCAAGCTTTCACTGTTATCTGTGTATGGGCAAGACCCAGATCATACACTGGTGGCTTGCCGTTCATTAAGGGAACGATAAGGTCGAGGACAAGGACATGGATGAGGAGGACGAGGACGAGGACGAGGACGAGGACGAGGACGAGGACGAGGACGAGGAGGAGGAGGGAGATTCTTGGGGACAATCATGCCTGTTTTGCTGAATCTCAGTTTCGAGCTTTCATGTACAAGTCATTGAAAGCATCTGCCTCAGCAAAACTTGAGTCGCTTCAGTAAATCAGCCGAACGACTCAAGGTCACTAGGATATTTACAAGAATTCACATTTTTTCATGTTGCTCCTTCGTCATCGCCGTGTGTTCAGGGCATCAGAGACTCTTTGGCTCCTGCTACGTCATCACCTCCTACAGCTCCTCCCGATGTCTCCTCCCTCTCCTCCTCCACCTGCTCCATCTCCATCGACCAGTCGTTGGGAGACACTTGAACAACAAGCTTCCCCACCGTCCTCCTGCTGTGCAGCCTCTCGAACGCTGTTTGCACTGCCTCCTCCTCGAAGGGAAAGATCTCACTCACGGTGGGACGCAGCTGCTGGGCCTCAGTCAATGCCTTCAGCTGCTCTAGAGCTCTCCGGCTGCCGGGAAAAGAGACCCAGAACAGCTCCTGCTGCCCGAACAGGTTCATCCCAACCAGCTTCTTCACCAGGGCTCGAGCCCACTCTGACGTGCTTCCTCCGATCGTGATGTACTTGCCACGAACAAGGCGACGGCCGTCATTGTTGGCCATAATCAGCCTCCTGTACTGGTATACCGCGTCCTGCTCCTCGTTGCTCGAGACGGTGTCGAGACAGAGGTCAAAGGGCCCCTCTAGGCTCGTGAGCCTCTTGAGCTCGGACAGGATGAAATCGCTCCCTTTCGTGTAGTCGATGATGTTCTCAGCTCCCAGAGCCTCGACAAACTTTGAGTTCCTCGGCCCGCAGACGCTGGTCACTTGCGCGCCGATCGCCCTGGCGATTTGGATGGCAACATGTCCGACGCCCCCACTCCCCCCTATCACCAGCAGCCTCTGTGACTTTGACAGGTGGTTGTCAAACACCAGTGCCTGCATCGCCGTCAGCCCGACAATCGGCAGCGCACCTGCCTCAGCAAACGACAAGCTCGTCGGCTTCTTCGCAATCTGGTCCATGGGCGCCTGCACGTAGTGGGTCAAAGTCCCCGCGCCCGACGGCAGCGTCCCGAAGACAGAGTCCCCGATGCTGAAGCCAGGGCAGCCAGGAGGAGCGTCTACTACGACCCCGGAGAAGTCGAAGCCGACGGCTCGTCCCTCCATCGCCATCCTCGCCACGTCCCGCGCCCAGTGCGGGACCTTGTCGCCTATCTGAAACTTGGCGTCGCACGGGTTGATGCCAGCGCAGATGACGCGGCAGAGGAGGTGGCCCTTCTTGGCTCTGAGGTTGACCCTCCTTGATACCATGCGGATACCTTGTTCCGCCCTCCTAGCGTAAACGAGCACTGGAACTCTTACTTGCTTCATCTTCCCTCGCCTCTCCCTCTCCTTCAACACACCTGGACACGAACAAGGAACACCATGCGAGTCAGATAGCAGTTGACAATCTTGTTCACAGAGTGAGCATAGCTCAGGAACACTTCTGTTCAGCAAGCGCGGAAAGCTGAGGCCAGGGGATACTCGCGGGGGCAGGCAAGAAGGGAAGAGAAGGGTGAGCCAGAAGGCAGGATGAACGTGCTGGTGCTGGGGTACCATCTGTACCCACAAATCAGAGACGCAAGATAACAGGACAGATGAAACTAGAGGAGGAGGGTCTACATCAGACGAGTGGTCAAGACAGTGGGTCAGGAGCATACGGATCATGGCAGGCAGAGCAAGAAAGATCGTGGTTCATGATGGAGGAAGAGAAC
>NW_005434308.1:0-6220 GCF_000315625.1 Guillardia theta CCMP2712
CGCATCCCTTGCATTTCGATCGTATCCGCCCGTGCTCGCATATGCTCCCCCCCCCACACTCCTTGCATTGCGATCGTACCCGCCCGTGCTCGCATATGCTTCTGCCCCCGCAGTCCTTGCATACTGATCGTACCCGCCCGTGCTCGCATAGCTTTCTTCGTATCCCTCTCTCCCCTGTCTTTCCTCTTCCTCCCTCTTCTCTCGCCGTCTCCTCCTCCTCCTCTCTCCTCCTCTTGCTCGGCCTTGTGTCAGCCATGCCGCCTTTTCCCGCTCTTCTACTCATCGCCCTCACACCGGTTTTGCGGGTTTACCCCCATCCCCACACATACCCAATTACCCCCGTGTGGTCAAACCAGTGGTCAAACCCCACGGGTCCCTGTCAACGCTCTCTATAACCGGTAGTTTTTCTTGGTAACTCAGGGGTACCTGTTCAACAGGGGGGTGGGTGGGTTCATAGTTTGCAATGGCGGCAAGGCGGAGTTCTCAGAATTCTGCTAGCAACCAGCGATATCGCGCAATCCCCGCAACCTGAGCATATTACTAGTGAGCTCTCCATCACATTCTCCTGATTCATCATAGGATCGTTCTATGTTGTTGTTCTATGTGCTATTTCTGGTTCCCCGGTACCATTTGATCCATCCCGTACATTGAAAGTTTCACGATCGTGCGATGTGCTAAAGACAATTGGCTTCTTCGAATGCTCGTATGCATAAGGCAGGTGTGTGTATCCACTTGATAAGATAGTTTCGTGTACTCCTGGTTGAATTTTCTCAGAAAATCCTTCTTGTTCAGATGGCCGATCAAAGACCACAACACTATGGTGCAGAGAGTTGGTGAATTGAAGACATAGCTTCCATCTCCCAGTGCATGATTCTTACCTTTCACTTGCTACTTGCAAATGAGTATCAATTGCAACCACGAAGCCTTCATACGTGACAGAAAGATATGTGCCAGAAAGATATCTCCTTTGATACATATTTGGCTGACAGAGGTCCTGTCAATGCCTTCCACAGCCAGCTGCGACCCTCGCGTTCATGCCCAACTGCCTCCAGTAGACTGATGGCCTTGTCACTGAACATCTTCAGCATGATATCCACCGATTGTGGATCGGCGGTCCCGTCGACTTCCATCTGAGTCATCAACCTGTAAGCTTTATGCCATATCTTCGCTTCCCTCGACTTCCCTGACCCAATCGAATGCCTGACATTATTCAACAGGCGATTGATGCACGCCGTCAAGAAAAACAACTGCTTAGAAATGGGAGAGATAACGGGATTGGACAACCATTCGTCGAATTTAGCGCGGATCTTGTTTTCTTCCAAGTCATTCAGTCGATCTGATATGTAGCTCAATCTCCCATGGAGTGAATGATTCCTCCCCCTCTTCAATTTGACAGGGCAATGTCACAACTTCATAACATCTGCAAAATATTTGCAGCCTGCAGAACATCCCTCTCAAGGTCGCTCTTGAGTCTCTATCACTTGTATCAACATCTTCATTCATAACTGTAGAATGATCATCTTGCTGCTGGCATGGAGAAAAGCAACATCTCACACTTACTTCAACAAGTAATCGTGAATGGTGTATTGCAAAGAATTCACATTTCAACGGTCAAAGTGTGAAGTCGATCGTTGTTCAATTCGGGAGAGATGCTTTCCATCTTCTTGTGAGTATTGCAAATGCATGTACGAAGTCAATTCAAATGTTTATGCACGGCCGTCGTGCCTGCATGAAATTTTCCAGACGCTCATTGCTGGAAAACTTACTCGTGGTGTGAAGGAACACACCCAGAAAATCTTTCTGATGTTTACCCAAAAGCATCTCCAAGGACCTTTAGTTTGCATTGCACTTCAAATAAAGATACAGCACAAAGACTCAACTGAACATGATGGGTCGCTGAAGTTAGAAGATTCTCGCCCTCACACTCCATAGACAAAGTTGCACAGACCTTGACATTTCAAGAAATGAACAGCTTGAAAATCCAGGGATCATCACGCGTTTTGAGTGCAAGATCCTCTGTAAATTAGTTTTGTTCTCTTGTTGTTTGAGCCTGTCAACACTCGCGGCGCACAAAGGCAGATCTTGCAGCTTTCGAACGCTGCTCGTCTCTCGTTTCTCCATCTTCTCTTCTCTCGTTTCTCCATCTGCTTCTACGGCCTGCCCCTGGTATGGACGTACATAACCTTTGCACGTCCGAACTCTGATTTGAATTTTCTCCTGATGCCCTGCCAGGGCCATGCAGGACCCCCTCAAAACCCCGTCTGTCATTTCGAATCAGCCTAGCACAGAGGAGGAACTCTATGGGTTGATGGGGCCCCGTTGCCTTTCATGGGTCTATGGAACTTTCCGTCTGTGATCGAGCCGACCGTCACCTTGTAGCCACTTCCATTTGTTGTCTCTTGTTGAGGCGAATTTACAGCCGTTACTATGACAGCGCCGAATCAACAAAATCCTTCACAGTATGAACGAGACGGCCCGTGGAGGCCTTCCTCGCCGTCTCCCTGAGGTTCCTCTCATGTCTGGATGCTTGGGTTTCACATCCTAGCATACAGTCTATTTCTCATGTGCTCCTCAATTCTGTTTCGTGTGCATTAAACTCGGTCTCGAGCAAAACCTGTCTTGTTACAACTGAGGTCAACAGGCATTGATTTGTCATCTTGCAAATCTTAACAGGCTTATATTAGTTGATGTAGGACTTCTGCGCTGCCTCTCCTCTCGTCCTTGTCCTTCTCTGAGGCGGACGTTCTTCAGCTACCCGGCTCTATCTGTACAGAACCTCTAGTCCCTCGTCAGCAGGGATCTGATCACTTCAGCTGTATCCCTGTGCCCTCCTTCTTCAGCTTCCACAGCACACGTCTTTCCCAGCTTGTCCTTCATCCCCAGCACCTCCCTCCCTCCTCCCTCCACAAGCGCAACAAGAGCCTCCGTGTGTCCCCCCGCTGCTGCCTTGTGCGCGCACGTCCTACCATGGACGTCGGCGGCGAAGAAGCTGTCTACCCCTCCCATCCTCCCTATCATCCTCAGCGTCTCCGCCCTCCCTCGCCCAGCTGCCTCGTGCGAGCATGTCTGACCGTTGAAGTCTGCAGCAGCCAGCAGCTCCTTTCCTCCTACCCCGACGACGAACTCCAGCGCTGCCGTGTACCCGTACAGCGCCGCCTCGTGTGCACAGCTCCTCCCGTACCTGTCGCGCACCACTACTGCCTGCTTCCCTCCCACCTCCTCGATCGCCCGCAGGGTATCGACGTGTCCTCCTCCAGCTGCCTCGTGTGCGCATGTCCTGCCGTTCACATCGCCTGCCAGCAGAGCTTCAGCCCCACCGATCCGAGCGATTGCCAGCAGCGTCTCCGTCCTCCCTCCCATCGCAGCTTTGTGCGAGCAAGTCAGCCCGTCCTTGTCCCCTGCCAGCACTATCTCTCTCCCTCCTGCCTCTGCTATCGTCACCAGCGTCTCCGTGTGCCCGTAGCGAGCCGCCTCATGCGCGCATGTCCTCATGTCTTTGTCGCAAGCCACGATCGCCTCCCTCCCTCCCACCTCCCCCAGCCACCTCATCACCTCCAGCTGTCCTCCAGCCGCTGCCTCGTGCGCGCTCGACCTCCCTGCCTTGTCCCCTACCACCACAGCAGCAGCCCCTCCTATCCCATGAATCATCTTCAGCACCCTCAAATGTCCCCCGCTCGCTGCTGCATGCGCGCACGTCCGTCCAGCCTTGTCCGCAAGGAACAACGCCTCCTCCCCCCCTCGCTCCCAGATCATCTCCAGAGTCCCCACGTGCCCTCCTCCTGCCGCCTCGTGCGCGCAGGTTCTGCCGGAGTCCGATGCCGCCAGGAGGACTTGACTGCCTCCATGCTCTACCAGCAGCCGCATCACCTCCGTGTTCCCTTGCTCCGCCGCCATGTGCCCTGCCGTCCTGCTCCTCCTCGCCCTCATCATGACGTCAGCCCCATGGAGGAGGAGGACTTGAATGCACTTGTCGTAGCCCATCGTTGCTGCAGCATGCAGAGCCGTCATCCCATCCCTGTTCGCGCAATGAACGTCATGCCCTGCGATGAGGAGCAGCTCCAGCATGTCCTCCTGCCCCCGAGACGCAGCGGAAACCAGCGCAGGGCTCTCCTCCTCCTCCCCTTCGCTCAGCACTCCGTACATCTTACAGAGCTCGGCAGCTACCTTCTTCCTCTCCCCGTCCTCGGAGCCTCCGAGCGCCTTCAACTCTCTTCTGAGGATGCAAACAGTTTGCATCTCAACCTCTTCCAACGACATGCCTGCGATACTCTCGCACTTCCTGTCCCCTCCAACGTGTTTGACCCAGAACTCCATCTTCCCCATCGCCATGCTCTTCAGCCGTGTAATGTGGTGGATGGCCTGGTTGTACTGCCCGTCATGGTTGAACCAGGTGACGGGCAGGTTGCGATACCGCTCAATGATCTCCTTACACTCTCTCAAGACTGAGTCGCGCAGGAGCTCGTGCAGTTTGAAGTACTTGTCTGACCATGCATGTTCCAGCCTCTCCCCGACTCTCTCCGACCCGATCATCTCCTCCAGCTCCCTCTGCACCTCCTGCAGCATGTTCTCCAGCAGGGCAATGTACAATTGCTTCCGTTTGCCCACGATGTCTTCAATCGTTGAGCAGGTCATGTTTGCGTTCACCCTGAGCGGAATGATCTTGACCGTCTTGCCGCTCCTCGACCTTCTCTTCCTTGGAGCACCGGTCACTTCCAAGTATGACAGAGGAGGATATAGAATCTCGTCCTCCCCGGGATACTGCGACAGGAACCTCAGGGAGGCCCCTCGATCTATCGCTCCGCATCCTATCTCGAACAGCAGCGGCGTCCTCCCCTTGGCGTACTGCATGGCGACCTCCTCGTCCGTTGTTGTGCTCATCATTGCTAGCTCCACCCCCCCGCAGATCCCCAGCCTGTCAGCCTGCATGAACGCATCCGGTAGCGTCAGGTCGCCGAGACCTCGGTAGACGACGCGGCTGGGAGGGATGAGGGCGATGCGGGAGAGCTTGATGATGCCGCTGACGATGCAGTAGATGGTAGTGACGTACTTGTTTCCCTTGAGACCTTCCACTACCTGCCTTGGGTATCCCCGCAGCACAGCGTTGTACTTGTAGAACATGGGCCCTGTGCAAAGAGATCAGCTGTTTAGAACAGACTGGAGGAGTTTGAGATGAGATTGTCATTGATTACGATGAGCAGGAGAGAGTGGAGATGGATGATGATGATGATGATGATGATGATGATGATGATGATGATGATGATGATGATGATGATGATGATGATGATGATGATGATGATGGAGATGATGATGATGATGATGATGATGATGATGATGATGATGGAGATGATGATGATGGAGATGATGATGATGATGATGATGATGATGATGATGATGATGATGATGATGATGATGATGATGATGATGATGATGATGATGATGATGATGATGATGATAAGGAGAGGAAAGAATGCTGTGGATGATGGAAAGGAGAAACACTGACGGGGCGAAGGAATGTCTCACCCGTGTACAGCTGTAGCGCCAATATCTCCTCCTCCAACAACTTCGCATCTCGGACCTCGGAGTCAAGCATGATATCAACCATCTTCCTGATCCTTCTGGGACCTGTCGACATCTTCTCCCTGCTCTCATCGCTTGCAAGAATCTCCCACTCCCTCATCGGAGTCGTCCGTGTGTTGTAGTTCCCCGGCTCGAACTCGTCCTCAGAGTCGGCCCTCCTACAGTGCTCGTTCTCAATCGCCTCCTGCAACCGAGGATGCGGCAGCCCGAGCTTCCCTACCAGTCCTGTGTGGAAGGATTCTATCCTATCAAAGACAGCTTTTCTCCCGCTGGTCTCTTGAAACTTCACATTGTTATGCTCCTTATTCTTCTGTTTGTTGCCCCCAACAGAATTCCCTCTTCCTTCCATTCCTCCACCGTGCATCGTCCTCGAGCCTCTGTCCCCTTGCATGTCATGTTCCTGCTCTGCTCCCTTCCCTTGACCTTCTCCTCCCTCTCCTCCTCCTCCTCCTCCCGTCTCCCCTCCCCTTCCCCTCGAAGTCCCCAACGCACCGCCCATGGCGACAGGAACAATTTTGTATCAAGTTCAACCTCCTATTGCACCCCTCTAGTACCCCTATAACTACCCCTACCCCCTGATTTCAGTGGACTGCTGCTCCTGCTCCTGCTCCTGCTGCTCCTCCTCCTGCTGCTGCTCCTCCTG
>NW_005434308.1:6320-13276 GCF_000315625.1 Guillardia theta CCMP2712
TCCTGCCTGCTGCCTGCTCCTCCTCCTACTACTACTACTACTCTACTCCTGCTCCTGCCTACTCCTCCTCCTCCTTCTCCTCTCCTCCTTCTCCTCCTCCTCCTCCTCCGACCTCCTCCTCCTCCTCCTCCTCCCCTCTTATCATCTTGTCCACCTCCTTCAATGTACGTCCTGACCTCATGTTGCAGGCCTTGGCCGGAGGCAGGGCCTTCGTGCGGATGGCTGAAAGGGAGCCCATCCCGCACGACAAGATGCAGGGGCTGGCGTGGGAGCAGATGCAGAGGGAGAGAGCGTTCAGCATATGGCAGGAGTGGGTCGCGGAGGAGAAGGACACGAAGGAGAGGCAGAGAGTGCAGTCGTTCCTTCATGATGATGTGTACGCGGCGCTCAAGTCGAGGGGTGGAACAAGGAGGCAGCTCTGAGGGTGCTGAGGGGTCAGGAGGAGTCGGACATCGAGTCGGCGCTCATGGTGATGCAGTCGCTCATGACGGCGGGGATAGAGGCTTTCGAGCAGGATGACATCATGAAGGTTCTGAACGAGTGCGGATGGGACAAGAACGAGGCCTTCACGAAGCTGAAGAGTATGCATGCTGAGCGACAGGGTAGAGGGAAGAAGCAGAAGGTGGAAGTGCTGGATCCCTTGCCGTCTAGCTCGAGTCGGCAGCCTGTGGAACATGTTTCTACCAAGGAGGTGCAGGCTAAGGATAGTGAGGACGGACATCGATCGGGTACGAGCGGCGGGAAGGATCGGAAGAGAAAGGAGCATGAAGAAGAGTTCAAGATCGGGCAGCTGATAGAAGCAAAGTACAGAGGAGGGAAAAAGATGTATCCTGGGATCATATCAGCTATCTGGCCGGGAGGCAAGTACAACATCACGTACGATGATGGAGACAGGGAGTTCGGGGTCGACAAGAAGATGATTCGGTTGTGTAGAGACTACGACTGGTGTAAGAAGCAGGAGCTGAACGTGCTGGAGGTGGGGGAGCGGGTGTATGGCCGTTGGAACCACAGCAAGGGAGAGAAGTTGTGGTACCTGGGGAAGGTGGTCCAAGTTGAAAGCACGGAGGGAGGAGGACGGTACACGATCCAATACGATGATGGAGACAGGGAGCCCAATGTGAAGAGGATGAACTTGCAAACGGCGGAGGAGCGGAAGAATGCAAGTGTTCACTGTGCTCCTGCCATGTCCACCGGTGTGGTGCAAGAGGCCAGCGCAGAACTTGATGATGGAGTGATGTGCGAGCTGGAGGGACTGTTTTCACGGTCAGTGAGAAAGAAAAGGACGATCTTCAACGCTGCGAACGAGGACGAGGAGGGAGATGATGGGACGAAGAAGAGGAAGAGGAAGAGGGTTAAAGAGCAATCCGACTTCATCGGCGTCAAGAGACTGCTGGAGGGCGTGAAGAGGGGGAGGAAGTGGGAGGCGTTCATCGAGGTAGAGCAAGAAAAGCACAGGCTGGGAGCGTACAAGGAGGAGAGGGAGGCGGCAAGGGCGTACGACATGGCGGCGATGCGCTTCTTCGGGACGAGCGCCATGCTGAACTTTGCCTCCTCGCGCAAAGGGTACGAGCCGACTCCCGAGCTGGAGGATGTGCTGGAAGAGATCAGAGGGCTGTACAAGGTGAAGGTGAAGGAGGAGGAGGAGGAAGGAGGCGAGGCGAACATGGACGCAAGGGTTGCAAACGAGCGCACCAAGATACAAGATGACTCCAAGAAGATTTCAGAGGCTACAACGAAAGTGACGGGTAGGAAGGAGGAGGAACAAAACCTGAAGGATAGAGAGGAGAAGAAGAATCTGATCATCGATGATGACGATGATTTGTGCTTGTCTGAAGAGATCCCCCTCGCGAAACTTTACAGCAAAAAGAGTTTGCGAGAGGTTGAGGAGAAGGCAGAAGCAAAAGAACCCAGATCGGAGAGCAAAAGTGATGATGTTTCTGGGAAGATGGCAGGCAAGAAAAGTGCTAAGAATCAGGATGAAGACAAGGAGGGGAAGAGCGATGAAGCTATGAATCCTCAAAAGTTGCAGAAGAACGAACTCAAAGAAATGAGAGAGATGAAAGAAAAGAAGGAACGAAAAGACGAGAAGGACGATGATGAGAAGAAGGAAGCGAAAGAAGAGAGTGAGAAGAGGATTGTGACAGTCAAGGCAATGAAGGACATGAAGGACAAAGATGTTTCGAGCAAGCATGTCACCAAGCTGAAAGATCTCAGCAAAGTCAACGGGGTGCAGATCAAAAAGCTCCCAAGGGAAGAGAAGAAGGAGAATGCTTTCAAACGCGATGAGACAAAATCCAATCATTCCAACAAGCCTCACGAGAAGGAGGCAAAGCAGAAGCGGAAGTTGAGACTTCAAGTGGAAAGTGACGACGATGACCAAGTCATGTCAGTCAATACCAAGAAGACTGTGAAAATCGACAAGAAAAATCCTTTCAAGGAGAAGACCGCTGTTCAGCAAGGAGGAACGAATGTAGAACAAGTCATGAACGACCGGGCAACAACGGCAGTGAAAGATGTACAGGAAACGATGTTGAGCGCAACTGTGTTGCAAGGGAAGAAGTCGAAGAAGAATAACAGCGAAGGTCAGCTGAGCGAAACAAGTAAGACGCATTTGGGAAATCAAGGAGGAAAAGGTAGCGCGAGAAGAGAAGGAGAAGAGAAAATCGCACAGGACAAGACAACCAAGGGCAGTACCCAACCTGAAACTGAAATGAATCCAGAAGGCTCTTTGCAATCGAAAACCAACGTTAATCCAGATCGGACGAAACCGAAAGAGCGAGAAATCAAACTCAGCACTAAATCAGCATTGAAGGGAAAAATTTCCTCATCCAAGACTTTTGAGCAGAATGATGTGACCATCGCCTTCGAGAAAACACATGAAATCAGTACAACCTTGCTTGAAACCGATCCAACCTCATCAGAGAACAAAAGTGTACAGCAACGGGAAGTCGATACTAGCATGTCAAACCCAGCACAAGTCAGCGTGTCAACAAGCTCGCAAGCACCTCAGAGCAACAAGCAGGATGATTGCTCGATACCAACAGATGTTAAGATCCCATCACAACCTGACGGCTCCCTTCCCAGCAGAGAAGTGTTCTTGTCCTTGCTTGATCCCATCTCGAACGAACTCATGACACACCCTTGTACAAGTGAACATGTCCCTGAGAGAGGAGTGACATGTCCATAGGCAAAGGCGCCGAATGTTCTCATCAGTCGTGCTTTGACAAGCCTTCGTTCTTGAAATCAAAGAAAGTCAACATCCCGAATGAGAAGAAGTGGGAGTCAAACATCAAGACTGTCATAAGGTGACGTGCAGACGCTGGTGGACCAAATGCTGATGATTGACGTTTGAATTTGATCGCTCTCCTGTCACTGTTTTCTCTCCTCCTCCTCCTCCTCCTCCTCCTCCTCCTCCTCCTCCTCCTCTTCCTCCTCTCCTCTTCCTCCTCCTCCTCCTTTCTGTCCACCTCCGCTCCTTTCCTTCTGGCTCCTCTTCCTCTTCTTCCTCCTCCAACTTCCCTCCTTCATCCTCCTCCTCTTCCTCCTCCTCCTCCTTATCCTCCACATTCCTCTCTCCCTACAGGATCGCGCTTGAAGAAGCTTGCAAGGGGTCGGAGGGCTCGCAGTTCGACATCTCGATGAATCATCTCGACCAAGACATTCGGTTCAGCGAGGAGGGAAGAGGTAGAGCTCTGCTGTGCCTGGATGTGGAAACGACGACGACGAGACAGATTGCAATGATGACAAGATTCTTCGGTGACAAGCGATCAGGTGAATGGAGGAGGAAGATGAAGAGGAGGAGGGAGAAGTGGAAGAGGAGAGGGAGAGGGAGAGGTAGGAGGAAATAGAGGACGAATGAAGGATAGGAGGTAGAGAATCAGGAGATGAACAAAGATTTGGAGAAGGAAACGACGTCGGAATCAGTGAGTGAGGATATTGGAAACAAACAAATGACAGATCAAGCTCGGACAGATGAAGTGGGAGAATGTGGAGATAACGGAGATCACATGTGTGGAATAGTTCGGATGGAAGGAGAGGGTTGCAGATCGTGGTAGAGCGTTGGGAAGAAAATGGCGATTTGAGAAGGGAAGGAAAGAAATGGAGATGGGGTAAGATTGCTGAACCTGATCGGAGAGATGGAAAGCACAACGAATGAAGATTCAACATTGACATGATGGATTGAGCCAAGGACAACAACAGCAGACTGAAAGATTGATAGAGATGGGAGAGTCAAAGTCGTAGAGGCAGCACACAGAGATTAAACAACATAGACAAGAAAACGAGATACGAAATAGACAAGAAAACGAGAGGAAACATAGACAACAAACAGAAATCACAGCCTTGCTCTGATTGAGAACACGAATTGAGATAAGATGACAGTTGGAAGCATCTTGGATGTTCTTCGTGAAGACCTTCCCAAAGTGTTCGAGAAAGGTTGAGAAATGAACCTGAGTTGCTGTGGTGACGATGATGATGATGATGATGATGATGATGATGATGATGATGATGATGATGATGGAAACTATGATTTTGGTAATCTTTCTTGATCATGGTTGTTGTGGTGGTGTTTTCCACGTATCTGTCTGTTGTCAACATCTACCAGCAGGGGACAACATGCAGGAGGAGTTGTTGTCTCTAGATATAGGAACAGTAACCGCAAAGAGCATACAAGTCAAGATATGGATAAAAATGCTCGGTGCAGCATGTCCAATCTGCAAAAAAACAGTCAGAGAGTGAATGTGTTGTGATCACAACCGAATGATACGTTCTTAGGTCGACAAACTTGTGACTGACATGAAACTGTTCAACTTAATTCGACTTTGCAAAGGGGCCAAAGCAAGTCATGTGAGTTTCTTGTCGACATCGACATCATGATTTGACAAGGATGCCATGTCTTGACAAGGGCGGCAGGTGGTTGTCAACGAAGACTTCCAGGTGCATGTTCTCATCAAATTCCTCTCGTCTTATCGTTCTCCTCCTCCTTCTCACCTCGTCTCTCTCAGATTCTTCGGCTCATTGCCGATGGCGATGAACAGGTTCCATCTCCTTGTCTTCTCTTCTCTCCTCTTGCTCGCTCTCTCCACCCTCCTTCCCTGCCGCCAGCCCCCACCCTTTCCCCCCATTACCTCCCTCCCTCCTTCCCTCCCTTCCCTTCATCCCTCTCTTCCTTCCCTCATCATCCTCATTCCCTGGCAGGATGAACCGGGACACAAAGATCAGGGAGAGGACGGAGAGGGGGCAGCAGCTTGCGGGGGGGGGGAGGAGGAGGAGATGGAAGAGAACAACGAGGATATGGACGCAGCGTCTTATGCCAGCCAAGTGGCGCAACTGCTTTCAGACGACGACGAGGATGACGGGGAGATGGAGGAGGATATCGGATACGACGACAGAAGAGCAGGAGCAGGAGCAGGAACAGGAGCAGGAGCAGGAGCAGGAGCAGGAGCAGGAGCAGGAGCAGGAGCAGGAGCAGGAGCAGGAGCAGGAGCAGGGGGAGGGATGGCCACAGCAAACCAGCCGAGGTATGAAGCTATTATCACCAAAGCAGGGCTATCCAATCACAACAAGATGGGAGGGTTTGCGTTCGCCAGGGAGGAAGACTCAACGGAGACGTACCTGAACCTCACCCTCTACCTCCTCCCCCTCAAGGCGGCTGCCCCTCGTTCCTGCCGTATCGGAGGCTTCAGTGACGTCTTGCGCTGGCTGATCGGCAAGAAAGTTTCTTATTCGAAGAGACTCAACAATGCCGGTCGCCTCCTGCTGCTGTTCAGCCCCTTCTTCCTCCTCCTCCTCCTCCTGCTGTTCAGCCCCTTCCTCCTCCTCCTGCTCTTCCTCCTCCTCCTCCTCCTCTTCCTCCTCCTCCTGCTCTTCCTCCTCCTCCTCCTGCTCTTCCTCCTCCTCCTGCCTCTCCTCCTCCTCCTCTTCCCTTCTCTCCTTCCCTCATTCCCTTCCCTCCTTTTTCTCACTCTTGTTCCTCCAGGACGGTTGGAAGGCATCGACCTTCACTTCCCACAGCTGGGGGTCAGCGCAGACGACGCGCGGGAAGCAGCGATAGCTGAGAAGATGGCAAGAAAGGCGAGCGAGGGGAGGATGGAGCAGGAGGCGGAGAGGACGAAGAATGGGATACATCCCTGCCTCCTGTCCTCCTCCTGCATCTGGCTAGTTCAGCACGGGAAGTACCTCTGCAAGATGAGGTGTGGAGGGTCGGAGGAGGCGGAGGAGGCGAGCGGGAGGAGGAGCATGAAGATTAACATACAGTACCTTGCGCATGAGATAGACTTGGGCAGTCAGGTGGAGCGGCTGAAGTTGTTGGAGTGGACGACGCTGGTGCCGGCGGCAGGGAGCAACAACGATCTCCTAGCGGCCATGCTCGCGCATCTTGCCAGGGAGAAGATGCTGGCTGTTGGGAGGATGGTGAGGGAGGAAGAGGAGGGGGAGGAGGGAGGAGGAGGATGGAGGGGAAAGGACAGGCACGTTCTCGTGTTTGTGAAGGAGAGTCTGATCTTGAAGAGGGTGGAGGAGCTGCAGACTATGATAACCGACCTGCCTTGTGGGGGGCTGATAGTGGCGAGAATGGTGGATGAGCAGTAAATGTGAAAAATGGAACAAGTTGTCACTTAGTGATATGGTGATTATGATGATGATGATGACGATGACGACGATCAGGAGGTGGACAAGAAAGATCCAGTGAGAAAGAGATGATTAGATGGAGATCGTGTGTAATAACGCGACCAGTCGCTTTCATTAAGTTAACTCGCTGCAATTGGCGATCTGAGGGCTGAAAGATAAGCTGTTCATCGTAAGATGTTCATTTCTCCTCTACAAAACTCTTGGAAGCATAGTATGCCTTCTCCTGTAGCAGCTTGTTAGGATGACCCAAGAGTGGAGCAGGGAAGGGAAGAAGAGCGGAGGGAGAGAAGAGGCGAGAGGAGGGAAAGAGGAACAACGGAAGGGAGGAT